>NC_132888.1:37193548-37196584 GCF_030463535.1 Salminus brasiliensis | reverse complement strand
TGGCTCACTTTTAGAGCCGTAGTTCGGAGACTTTCAGAGAGCATGTGCCCAACTCTTCATACAGTGTTTGTTAGATTTTAGACATGTTAGCTACATTAGCTTTGTAGCTCCTCTGTGAAACACTGTGTGTGTGTGTGTGTGTGTGTGTGTGTGTGTGTGTGCGCGTGTAATAAACTGTGTGTTGCCTTGCAGGAAAAGGTCTGACGCCCGCCTCTCCATATGAATATGGATCTTTTGGTAAGTTTTAGAGCCGCCCGTCACTCCACCACCCGTCACTCCACCACCCATCACTCCACCACCCGTCACTCCACCACCCGCACCGCTATTTCCTCAGCCACCATAGAGTCGCTTATCATTCATAGGTTCATAAATCAGATGGATCAAAATATACCATGTACCATATAACCTCTCTCTCTCTCTCTCTCTCTCTCTCTCTCTCTCTCTCTCTCTGTGTCTCTCTCTCTCTCTCTCTCTCTCTCTCTCTCTCTCTGTGTCTCTCTCTCTCTCTCTCTCTCTCTCTCTCTCTCTCTCTCTCTCCTCAGCTGATAACGGCAGCACAATGAGTTCTGAAGCTGTTACGGACAGTTTGGTGTCAGCTGAAGGAAACTACGGCTATATGGGTATTTGACACTTTCTTAAACACACACACACACACACACACACACACACACACACACACACACACAGACACACACACTCTCAGAACGTCGCTGTGCAGCTCAGTAAGCCACATACACTCACTGACGAAAGGAAAGGAAGGAGGTCGGGCGAGGAGGCAAACAGGCTCCGTATGGCGTCCCGTGGACCCTGCACACTCGTAGGTTCCCGAAAGCCGGTGTCCCAGCAGAAGGGAGACGGTTGTCATGGCGACTGCCGCATGCAGATCCTTAGATCATCACTCCAGCAGGATCTACAGGCCCAGGCAGCGGAAAGTGCCGCAGGGAGCCATACGGCACCTGTAAGCCTCCATGCCCAACAGCTGTATGTACTGTATGAATGTAGCGTCTCCAACCAGATACTCACACAATACCCACAATGCACTAATAACTCCAGTTGTGTGTTTTCTGCAGTCCCGCCCCCTCACCGGCTGCCCCTGATGTGCTCTGATTGGTTTATTTTTGTCCCTCAGGGCAGGAGCCTTTCAAGCGCCGGCCAATCAGCTCACACCACGTAGCCATCCGCTTCGGTGACACGCCCGCTCGATCAGTCGCCCGCTCTCAATCTCGCACTGCAAGAATCGACACCGCCAATCATACAGCCTCCCCCGCCTCCCAGCCAATCCGGGATGGGGCATCAGTCGATCGTCCAGTTCAGATTCACTTGAGCTTAGTCTGAGATTCGGATCAAATCAGGAATCAGAAATCAGAACTCGCTGATTCGGACCTTAATTAAGAAAAAAAAAAAAAAAAAAAGCATGAGCTCCTCCTCCGAAAGCAGATCAGCTCGGAGAACGATCGCCGTGGTGGAACAAGCCTGTGTGTCCTACCTCCTCTCACTCGCCCTCGCGCTCTCTCTCTCTCTCTTTCAGAGCGCTCCCTGGACACGGTGGGCCGCTGCCGGCAGGAGTCTGTGAGTTCGTCAGTGGACGAAGACGATTACGACACGCTGGCCGATATCGACTCCGACAAAAACATCGTCCGCACCAAGGTCTGTGTTTAACGACCTTAGACACACCGTCCCCCGTTCACTGTCCCCGGCATGTGGACGTCCACGCCTGCCGCTCTTACCGTTTCTGCAGGGACACTCTGTTCTGAAGCTCCGGCGAAGCTCAGGACACGCCGGGTGCTTGCGAGGCCGTCAGGTAAGACGTTAGCCTAAGAGCTAACCGAGCTAAGCGCGGCGCAGGCACCTGGAACGTCCTCTTCACCGGAGCCGCGTGACCGAGACACTTCTCTGGGTCAGGATGTACGAGCTGCCGTATGGAGGCATATAGCGACACCTTAGCCACCACCTAGGATACCATAGCAGCTACTTAGCAACCACATAGGATATCATAGAAACCCCCCATGCACCACCATAGCAACCACTTTATGATACTTTAGTAACCACCTAGGATACTATAGCAGCTACTTAGCAACCACATAGGATATCATAGAAACCCCCCATGCACCACCATAGCAACCACTTTATGATACTTTAGTAACCACCTAGGATACTATAGCAGCTACTTAGCAACCACATAGGATATCATAGAAACCCCCCTTGCACCACCATAGCAACCACTTAGCGATAATTTAGTAACCACCTGGGATACTATAGCAGCTACTTAACAACCACATGGGGTACCATAGACCCCCCCACCCCACATGCACCACCATAGCAACCACTTAGCAACCCCACTGCAGCCACCCACTGCTTCTTAACAGCCACCGCTCTTCAGGAAAAGCTTTCCATTAGACGCTGGGACATTACATGCTGTGAGGAGGATGATTTGATTGCATTCAGCCCGGAGAGCAAGAGAGATTCAGTAAGGTCAGGTACTGACGCTCCTCCCGAAGGCTCTGGGGGTAGTAGGTGCACCTCGAAGCAACCAGGTTCGCTCATTAGAAGGTGTGTCCACAAACCTTTGGACACCTTGTGCTTGTGTGTTCGTTAACCTGTCTCTGACCGTGTCGTCCCTGCAGAAGTACCTGTGTGTGTCTGACCTCTCCCGTAAAGACAAGCGCGTCCTGAACAAGAAGTATCAGATCTACTTCTGGTGAGGAAACCCGCAGAGCCGCTCCGGGCACGTCCCGCTTGGGCGCGTTTACTGCGGGTGCTGGTGTAACGTGGGGCTGTCTCCTTCTCTCCCTCTAGGAACATTGCCACCATTGCTGTGTTCTACGCCCTGCCTGTGATCCAGCTGGTCATCACCTATCAGACGGTCAGTGCCGTGAATGTCCCAGAGACTCTCCACCCCCCCTCCCTGCTCATCACCCTGATGGGAGAACCAGTGATGCTCAGGCTCCCTTGTGTGTTTCTTTATAGGTCGTCAATGTGACGGGAAACCAAGACATCTGCTACTACAACTTCCTGTGCGCCCATCCTCTGGGGGCT
>NC_132888.1:37151048-37188548 GCF_030463535.1 Salminus brasiliensis | reverse complement strand
AAATTAAACTTAACACTTAAAACGTAAATAAAAAATATATATATTTATATTTATATACTATTAAATGTATTAGTATATTTTTATTAATTAATACATTTTTCATTCTACCCAATCCAGAAGGCCGATTATGCAGCCCCCCCTTCATGTAAAATCCCCCTGAGGTGTGTGTGTGTGTGTGTGTGTGTGTGTGTGTGTGTGTGTCTAATGTGCCTTGTTTCTTCTATAAGGATCGAATGGTGCTGCTTGTGATGGGCA
Source organism: Salminus brasiliensis (assembly GCF_030463535.1). Classification (NCBI taxonomy): domain Eukaryota; kingdom Metazoa; phylum Chordata; class Actinopteri; order Characiformes; family Bryconidae; genus Salminus; species Salminus brasiliensis. The sequence goes on along the minus strand of NC_132888.1, from coordinate 37,188,293 downwards.
ACATCGTAAACTGGTCATTGTAAGTGCTCTTTCTCACACACTCTTACACACTAACACACTCTCACACATGAGCGAACACACACACCGTAGACTAAAGGTCTGTGGTAAAGACGTGCTGCATGTAGTCTCAACCTCAGACGCCCTCAGATGATGTTAACTAGCAGATTTAGGACATTCGGAGGGCGGAAGGGCAAAATCCGGCCCAGGATTTTGCTCCAACTGCCTGGGCAGCTCTGCTGCAGCTATGCTGCCCAGGCAGTTGGAGCAAAATCCTGGGCCGGATTTTGCCATTCCGCCCTCCGAATGTCCTAAATCTGCTTAAATTCAGTACTTATTGAACATGCACACTGTGTGTGTGTGTGTGTGTGTGTGTGTACGTACCATGCAGGGCTGCCTACGGTCTCATTAAACGTCCGAACGACTTCGCCTCATACCTGCTGGCCATCGCCATCTGCAACCTGCTGCTGTATTTCGCCTTCTACATCATCATGAAGGTAAAGCCCGGACCTCCATCTCCCATATCTTTCACAGCAGGGACGTCCCGACCCGCCCCGCCCCTGACCCGCCCCGCCCCTGACCCGCCCCGCCCCTGACCCGCCCCTGACCCCTTTAGCGAGTGCGGTGGCTGGTCCGTTAGTTCATCTAACCATCCCAGCAGATGGCGCTGTGGGCACTGGGGTTGAAGCGAAGACTCGGAACTGGATTGGGATTAAAATAGCCAGTACCCGACCCATCGGCCCTGAGCCACTAGATCATCTCGGGACGGGATGTCTGTTATTATTATTACTAATATTAATAATTATTATTGATGATTAATTATTGATGGCTATTCTGTGTGTAGCTGCGGAGTGGCGAGCGGATTAAGTGTTTGGCGCTGGTGTGTATTCTCTTCACGGCCGTGGTTTGGGGCTTCGCGCTCTTCTTCTTCTTCCAGGGGCTCAGTACCTGGCAGGTGAGTCTCCCCCTCACACACACACACACTCACACAGTTTTTCTATACCTGTGAGGTCTTACAACATGCTGTAGGGGGCGCTGTGCAGTTTACCCCTGCTTGTGTCTGATGAAAGCAAAAGTGGGGCGCCCCCTTGTGGAGAGTCTGCTGAGTCACGCGCTCTGTGATTGCAGAAAACGCCGGCCGAGTCTCGGGAGCACAATCGGGACTGCATCCTCCTCTCGTTCTTCGACGATCACGACATCTGGCACTTCTTGTCGTCCATCGCCATGTTCGGCTCCTTCCTGGTGAGTCCACTAAGGGGGGAGGGGGGGGGGGGTCCGATCCGTGTGTCTAACCGCTGACTGTCGGCCGGGTCCGATACCGATCCGATCTTTGCGTGTCTATAGATAATCCAGCCTGAGCAAAATCCCACTGCCACGAGCTGTATCTCTCCGTTCCACCTTAAATACTGCAGCAGTCACGCCCTGCTGCTGCCTACAGTACACACTGTAACTGCAGCACTGCTTAAGGTGGACTGGAGAGTTACAGTGTGGGGGTTTAAGGAGGACTGGAGAGTTATGTGGTGTAAGAGTTTAAGGAAGACTGGAGAGTTATGTGGTGTGAGAGTTTAAGATGGACTGGAGAGTTACAGTGTGGGGGTTTAAGGAGGACTGGAGAGTTATGTGGTGTGAGAGTTTAAGATGGACTGGAGAGTTACAGTGTGGGGGTTTAAGGTGGACTGGAGAGTTATGTGGTGTGAGAGTTTAAGGAGGACTGGAGAGTTATGTGGTGTGAGAGTTTAAGATGGACTGGAGAGTTACAGTGTGGGGGTTTAAGGTGGACTGGAGAGTTATGTGGTGTGAGAGTTTAAGATGGACTGGAGAGTTACAGTGTGGGGGTTTAAGGAGGACTGGAGAGTTATGTGGTGTAAGAGTTTAAGGTGGACTGGAGAGTTACGCGGTGTGGGGGTTTAAGGAGGACTGGAGAGTTATGTGGTGTAAGAGTTTAAGGAGGACTGGAGAGTTACAGTGTGGGGGTTTAAGGTGGACTGGAGAGTTATGTGGTGTAAGAGTTTAAGGAGGACTGGAGAGTTATGTGGTGTAAGAGTTTAAGGAGGACTGGAGAGTTACAGTGTGGGGGTTTAAGGTGGACTGGAGAGTTATGTGGTGTAAGAGTTTAAGGAGGACTGGAGAGTTATGTCGTGTAAGAGTTTAAGGAGGACTGGAGAGTTATGTGGTGTGAGAGTTTAAGGAGGACTGGAGAGTTATGTGGTGTGAGGGTTTAAGGTGGACTGAAGAGTTATGTGGTGTGGGGGTTTAAGGAGGACTGGAGAGTTATGTGGTGTAAGAGTTTAAGGAGGACTGGAGAGTTATGTGGTGTGAGAGTTTAAGGAGGACTGGAGAGTTATGTGGTGTGAGAGTTTAAGGTGGACTGAAGAGTTATGTGGTGTGGGGGTTTAAGGTGGACTGAAGAGTTATGTGGTGTGGGGGTTTAAGGAGGACTGGAGAGTTATGTGGTGTAAGAGTTTAAGGAGGACTGGAGAGTTATGTGGTGTGAGAGTTTAAGGAGGACTGGAGAGTTATGTGGTGTGAGAGTTTAAGGAGGACTGGAGAGTTATGTGGTGTAAGAGTTTAAGGAGGACTGGAGAGTTACAGTGTGGGGGTTTAAGGTGGACTGGAGAGTTATGTGGTGTAAGAGTTTAAGGAGGACTGGAGAGTTATGTGGTGTAAGAGTTTAAGGAGGACTGGAGAGTTACAGTGTGGGGGTTTAAGGTGGACTGGAGAGTTATGTGGTGTAAGAGTTTAAGGAGGACTGGAGAGTTATGTGGTGTGAGAGTTTAAGATGGACTGGAGAGTTACAGTGTGGGGGTTTAAGGTGGACTGGAGAGTTATGTGGTGTAAGAGTTTAAGGAGGACTGGAGAGTTATGTGGTGTGAGAGTTTAAGGAGGACTGGAGAGTTATGTGGTGTGAGAGTTTAAGATGGACTGGAGAGTTACAGTGTGGGGGTTTAAGGTGGACTGGAGAGTTATGTGGTGTGAGAGTTTAAGATGGACTGGAGAGTTACAGTGTGGGGGTTTAAGGTGGACTGGAGAGTTATGTGGTGTGGGGGTTTAAGGTGGACTGGAGAGTTACGCAGTGAGAGGGTTTAAGGAGGACTAGAGAGTTATAGTGTAGGGGTTTAAGGTGGACTGAAGAGTTACGCGGTGTGGGGGTTTAAGGAGGACTTGAGAGGGTTTAAGGAGGACTGGAGAGTTATGTGATGTGAGGGTTTAAGGTGGACTGAAGAGTTACGCGGTGTGGGGGTTTAAGGAGGACTGGAGAGTTACGCATTGTGGGGGTTTAAGATGAACAACGTTTGAATCGTTCCCTAATCCTGATTCACCCAATCGCTTTGAGACGTCCCGAATAAATAAATCCATATTTAGCCTTGCTGTGCTGATGGACCAGAACCTTCTCCACTCCTTTTCCACTGCTCATCATTTTTATCTGTTTTTATGTCCGTCCGTCCGTCCCCACACAGGTGCTCCTGACGATGGACGATGACCTGGACACGGTCCAGAGAGATAAAATCTACGCCTTCTGATTCCTCTTCTAGCCAATCACTGCACAGTTCTGCAGCCTTCGCTGCCCTACTGGTGGGTCAACCAGACTGGACAGAGCGAGCGCCCCCCCACTCCCTACCCCACCTTTGGAGAACGGGACACTGAATGTGCCAACTTAACTCGCCTGGTTCACTTTGCACCTGCTGGACCTCGTCCTGTTGTTGCTGTTGTCGCCGTCGCTGTGGTAACGGTCAATCTCTGTCAGTCTCCATGACGATGGTGGTTCAAACGGTTCAGCCAGTCAACGGTTGGAGAAACCGAGAGACGAATCAAACCTGCCGTGCAAACGTCAATGCATTTTGTAATTTTTTTTTGTTTGCAGCGCGTGTGTGTGAGCGTACGTACGTGTGTATGAGTGTGTGTGTGTGTGTGTGTGTGTTGAGTCAACCTGTGGCCTTCCATGTTTTGATTTGGGTCCTGTGGGGTGTAATTGATCACAGAAGGAAAACTGTAGCTGTTTCAGCCTTTATAAATCGATGGTGGCGGAATCTTCTTTGCACTGTAAAAAAACGGCGGCTTTTAACGGCGAGACTGAATAAAGTATTTGTATGTTTTTCAACACTGTAAACGTGCGTCACAGCGTGCCTCCTCCTCCTTCACCGCGCCGCGAATCACACTTTGGGCTCCTGAGTGGCGCAACTGTCTAAGCGCTAGGTTACGAGTTTCATCCTCGGTGCTGCCACAGCCATCCGTAAGCAGAGCGAAGTCCCAGACAGCAGAACTGTCCTGCCGCTCCCTCCCTCTGTTAGCAGTCAGCGAGCTCCTCCAAGCGCGTGGAGCTCCGGTGGTGGGGTGTTGGACACGGGTTCTAGATACTGACTGCAGTTCTGGGAGACATTTCAGATGTAGTCGATCAGTCAGGATGTGTTTGATGTCGGATGCTGGCTTGTTGAGTGTCACCACATGCCGAAATAAAGGAAACGCACCACCCGCTCCGGTCTCGCTGATATAAAACACTGCATTTATTCAGTTCTTAAAAAAATACATGTAAAAGTTCACGTCTACACAAAAGGGGGCGGGGCTTACAGGCTAAACTCGGTCTGTAAACAACCTTGTGCTTTTTGTGGCGTTTCTCCTATGGCTTTTACAAATGCTGCCGTCGAGACAGCCGTCCAAACACCGAGCAAGCTGGGTCAGCAGTGTTGAGGATGGAGGAGCAGCCCTGAGGCATTTAGTCTGACCAGAAATCAGAGGTACGGGGGGGCGGAGTCCAGCGCAGTTCGGGAATCAGGTGATCCTGAGCAGGAATCCGACCCTCCGGGACCAGACCAGACTGCCCACCCCCGCTTGAGACCATCATTGCCAGAATGACCGGCTGATCGTAAGCTGAAGCGGGGCTCATATCCTGTCATTGTGACCTACCATGGCCCATTCAGGCTCCGCCCACTAATGCGCTCTTTCGTAGCTACTGTTGCTAGGTAGGACAAGTTTTACAGAACTCGAGTCAAAGTCCTGTTCCTTCAAGACGGACCTACAGGCACTCATTAACGTACGGAGCCCCGCCGGTGCCTTCCCACATAAATCAAATGAAGTCGTGCCCACAACTTGGTAAGGTGTGGGAATGAGATCATCTCATCTCACTAAGTTGTGGCCACAACTTAAATATCTAACCCCCACAGCCTAATTATCTCATTATCTCATCCCTTTGACTAAGGCATGGCCACCACTTAATTATCTCATTTCCATGCCTTAAGTTGTGGCCACAACTTTGTAAAACATCCCACATAATTAATAATAAGTTGTGGCCATGACTTAAAGTAAAGCGTGAGATAATTAAGTAATGACAAAGTAATTATCATGATTTCACACCTTTACTAAGTCGTGGATTTTATTTATGTGGGCTGGCGCCAGCAGAGCTCCACAGAGTAGTGATCTTTTTACCAGCCTCTGTGAAGCTTGCCCGACCTAGCAACAGTAGCTAAGAAAGAATGCGTTTGTGGGCGGAGCCGGGATAAGACCAGCGCCTGTTTTCATGTGACGTAAGCTTTTTATTACCCGCTTGTTTGAAGAAGCGCTGGACCTGAGGAAGACCATTAGAGGAGGAAGGATGTGTTCGTTCCTGCTGAAGGAACCAAGTTTTCCTGGGTTCTCTCTCTCTCGCTCGCTCGCTCACCCACCCACACCCCTCCAGCATCTCTGTCGTGTCGTGTCCATCTCTCTGCTGTCACAACAAAACCCACGTTTCTCTACCCGTCCAAAAGTATGTGGACACCCCTTCTTATTCGTGCACCCATTGCTGCTCTGACCAGTAGAGCATGACGCTCTGGAGCAGGTCACCATATCCACTGGAGCTCCTCCACACGATCAGCACCTTAGGGATGAGCTGGAGGGGCAGAACTGATCATCCAACGTCGGTACCTGTCCTGAACGCTGAATGCAACCAAATGCTCCCTCCTCACAGTAATGTTCCAGCATTACTGGCTGTTACTGCAGCAAAGGAGCGAGAGGGGGGACAGACCTCCGGCTCATAGCCCGAGATGAAACACTGTGGACACACAGGTGTCTACAAACTTTTGGCCACATTATTTACTTTACTAGGGCCGGTTATATTGTATGGATAAGAAGAGCCGGACATAAAATGCACGCAAGTGCGCGCACACACACACACACACACACACACACACACACACACACACACACACACAGTATGAAGATTGTGCTTTGCTTGGTCTCAGATCTGCACAGATCACAGCTTCAGTTATTACTGCAGTGTGAAACACACTGAAGAATCGAACCCCCCCGGTTTGGTTCCTTTCAGTAATGGTAGACCTTTATCTGATTGTTCTCGTCCAGGCTGAGTTGGACCAGACCACTCATGGCGGGGGGAGTCCTGTAGCGTGAGAACAGAGGCCTGAGCAGCAGTTAAGGATCATGTGTTCACAAACTTCACGAGAAAGTCCTGCTGTCTTGTGCTTCCTCTCACTGGCCACTTTATCAGAAACACCTACCTTACAGATGCTGGCCAGTTGATCAGCCCCCACCCCACCCATCGTAAGCCGGTATCTGACCACAGGACTGCTGGTGTGACCAGGCAGGGACACTGCGTGAATCAGGCAGGTCAGCGTCGCTGCTGAGCTCAGAAAAACTGGTCCACCCTGCGACAGTCCCGCTATCCAGACAGGAGCAGTGTGTGTGTGTGTGTGTGTGTGTGTGTGTGTGTAGGTAAGGATACATGCTGGGGTCTTTGCGGCGTGTTTCCAACCATCTTTTGTTGCCTTCAATCAGTCCCTGCAGTGTCTGGCTGTCCATCTCAGAGGCTTTAGACTGCATGGAGGAGAGACTACACACACACACACACACACACACACACACACACACACACACACACACACACACAGTCAAGGATAACACTAGCAAGACATCATGGTACAGACTGTATGAGGGTAATGGAAGGTGTCCAGTATGGAGGTCAGCTCCATACTGGACCAAGATCAGTTAGGTCGTTGCCCATGGCGATCCCTCTGCTCTCTGCTACAGCTGACTGGCGTGCTCGCCTGTTTATACGGGCAGCAGCGAACCCCGCCACACGGCATCAGTGACGTCCAGGCCAGAGTTCGCTTTCTCCAAACCAGGGGTGGTCCTAATGTTCTGATATGGTTGTGACATCTGATTGCATCTCGGAAACCGCAGACTTCATGGGAAGTTTAAGACCAGGTGTAGTGAAGGTGTGAAGGTATGATGGGCCTCCTGACGGAGGAGCTGACCTCCATACCGAACACTTTCCATCACCTTCATACAGTCCGTACCGCTGGACTGCCACATCGTCACCGTCTGACCTAAACCTCTCCATTTTTACAAAATTCAGAAACACATTCTTTGTATTGTATCAGAATTTCATAATTACGGACCAATAGAAATGCTCCAAAATGACTTTCAGTTCAGAAGGTTGTTCCAACAGTGAGAATATGCTTATGTGCATAACTGAGTGCGAGTGTGTGTGTGTGTGTGTGTGTGTGTGTGTCGTCACCTTTTTGGAGGGTATCCAGAATACGCCGTATGAGCTCTTGCAGGAAAGGGTGGACCGTTATCCATGGAAACCCCTAAAATGAACAGGTTGAATATTATTAAGAACACTGAGTGACCAGGGGTGTAGCGGTACACATTAGTCGAGGGGAGGGGGGTGGACAAGACTATAGTTACCATAGCAACACTCCTAAACCACTACAGTTCCCACAGTACCATGCAAATCCACTGGCTTACACTCTACTATAGCACCTGCATGCCTCGAACCGTGACCCCCGTACCGCGACCCCCCTACTCAGTACTGAACGTTCGGGCAGTGGAGGACAGGTGGTTCACACCTACCGGGGAGAAATCTGCTCCAGTGGGAGTTGAGCAGAAGATCCGCGGATCCCCGCGGTGCCGTCACACCGTTCGCGGCGCTGTGCGTAAACCCGTTCTGATTGGAGATGGAGGATGAGGAGGTGTGGCTTGGAGGCCACGCCCACGAGGGGGCAGGAGGAAGAGGGGAAGGTCGATTAGGTGGCTGAGAGAAAGGCTGGAGCGGTGCCTGTGCAGCCAGAGGGGCCGCTGACCTCTGGGTGAGGGATCCCAAAGCCCCCAACACCGAGTTCAGCTGACCGGAGATGTGCTGCAGTGACTCGGCCAGCTGCTGCACCTTCACTGGAACCGTAGGAGCTGGAGCAGAGAGATGGACAGAGAAATGAACCCTGGCTTTTTCAGCACAACAGTCTCTAGAGTTCCTCAGAATGGTGAGATTCAGTAACTCCGATAACCAGCAGCTGGATGAGCTGCAACTGCAGACGACCACACTGGGTTTCACTTCTGTCAGCCAAGACCAGAAGGCTGAGGCTGCAGTGGCTCAGCATAGGCTCACCAGCACAGGCTCACTATACAGTCGAAGGCTGGAGAGATCCAGCCCAGGACCAGGTTCTGCTGGTCGCTGGTCGGGCCGGTGTTTGGTCATAGTGGTCGTCCAAGCTTGGTTGATCCAGCTGGACCAGCTAATGAAACTCCCACCAGTTTCTTACTATTTTTAGTTTTGAAAAACATTATAAAAAAAAAAGACATGAAATAATCAGCAGATTAATCTAATGAATTCTAGCTACTGATGAATCTGTACTTACTTATTTGGATGTTCATTTATTTTATATACTATAAAATTTTATGCATATTTAATGCATAAGAAAAATGTTTGTTTAAGGATTTTTTTAAGGGTGTTTCTACCATAAAACTGTGATATTTGGTCATTATACCACTAGAATTTTACTGTTGCAACACATTTAATATATATTAGATTACATTACGCACACACACACACACACACACACACACTGGTTAGAGCAGTGAAGACACTAGTGTACAGAGCAAAGGCTCTCCAGACAGGGCCAGGGTGCAGGCGTTTCTTACCTGTTCCTTCTTGGCCGTAAGCACTGCTGATCTCAGAGTCTGTAACGTCAAACGTCACTTTCCTGTCTCCAGCCAACCTCTCTCCATCATCACATGACAGCTGACACACACACACACACACACACACACATATTATAAACGCTGTGTGTGTATTTTTGTCTTTGTCTAAACCGTGTGTGTGTAATTATGAATTGTTTAAAGACTCAATTATGGACCATCATGTGTGTTTGTACGGAGGGTGGAGGGACGCGGTACCTCCTCGGCCAGCGAGGTCTCCAGCTGGCTCAGCCGTTCCTCCTTCTTCCTGAGGAGGGTCTGACCTTTCTGCACCGTCTCCCTCAACTGCTCCAAGTGACTCGCCTCCTACAGCACAGGAGAGGAGAGGAGAGGGAGGCTCAGGAAAGCTCAGGGATAACTACAGTCTGGTCGTTACAGCGTTAAAACCATACTATGTGGACAAAAGTATTGGGACACCTGCTCACTCATCGCTTCTTCTGAACCCAGGGGTGTTGAAAAGAGCTTCTCCTGCTTTTTTTTGGAGTAACTGTCTCAAATCTCCTTAGACTAAAGACTTTCTACTAAACTGTGAGGATTTGATTGCATTCAGCGCGAAGTCAGGATGCTGGATCACCACCGTCCATCATTCCAGAGAACAGTCAGTTCTTCCACTGCTCCACAGCTCAACACTGGGGGGCTTTATATACCCCTCTAGCCCACGCCTGGCATTAGGCAGCATGGTGTCAATAGGGTCATGTTCTACTATTCTATTGGCAGTAAATCTCTACAGGGACTAGACAAGCTGAGTGTCAGCAATAGGTGCAACTTAAACTGTCTGAATGCATTCATTAGGCGGGGTGTCCACAAACTTTTGGACATATAGTGTACATTACATGTCACCTTTCAAGTGTGTGTGTGTGTGATTGACCAGTCTGGATGGGGGGATTCCTGACTGGGAAGAAATGGATAAGAAGATGAATGTGTGACTTTCTGAGTAACACACAAACACACACACACACACACACCTGCTCCAAGTTGTGGTAGAGCTGGCTGGTGAATCCTCCTGGTGTGGGGTCCTGCAGGGTGGTGTGAGCTGCCCTCAGAGCTGCCTGTCTCTCTCTCAGACTGCCTGTCTGCCTCTCCAGAAAGCGCCGCGCCCTCTGCAGAGAAACGCCCTCACACGAGATATACTCCCGCAAACTGCAGAGAGAGAGAGAGAGCGAGCGAGCGAGCGAGAGAGAGAGAGAGAGAGATCTAAACATCCAGAACCATTCATCAGGAGCAGTGATTGGTCAGGATTCTCACAGTAAAACACTGTGATTGGTTGGATGACTCATTTGCATAGTGTGACCTTTTGCAGTATCAGTACAGACAACATTGCAGGCATACCATGCAGCTGTGGAACACACACACACACACACACACACACACACACATACTCGTCAATGCTGCTCTGGCTGTCCCGGGACACCGGCGGTGGAGAGAGAGGAGGCTGCAGGTCATCCACTCTGAGCACCTCCTCGTTCCTCTCCACCTCCTCGTTCCTCTCCACCTCCTTCTTCCTCTCCACCTCCTTCTTCCTCTCCACCTCCTTCTTCCTCTCCACCTCCTTCTTCCTCTCCACCTCGCGCTCCACACTCTCCTTCTGCTCCAGCTCACTAACGGACAGAAACACACACACACACACACAAACAATTCTCAGGTGGTTGCTAGGATGTTGCTAGGTGGTTGCTATGAAGTTGCAATTGTGTTCTTGGTGGTTTCTACATAGCAGTTGGGCAGTTGCTATGGTGTCCAAGGTGGTTGCTTTGCAGTTACTAGTCGGTTGCTATGGTGTTGCCAACCGGGTCCATGGTGGTTTGCTATACTGCTAGGCAAAGCAGTAGTTAGAACTTTCCTCTAGGTGCTATGCAGTTGGCAGGCGGTTGCTAGGGTGTCTCAGGTGATTGCCATGTAATTGTTATGGTATCCCGGTTGGTTGCTAGGTGTTTGCTTTGCTATCCCACAGGGTGTTGTGTGTATGAGTGTGTAGGAGTGTGTATGAGTGTGTGTGTGTGTGTGTGTGTGTGTGTGTGTGTGTTACCTGACTCTCCGGCTGAGTCGATCACACCTGTCCTGCAGGAGAGATACTTTGGTCTGCAGTCTCTCTCGCTCCTCCCTTGTCCTTCCGTTCTCCTCCCTCTCCCTCCTCCTCTCCTCCTTCTCTCTCTCCAGCTCGTCCCTCGCCCTCTTCCTCTCCTCCTTCTCTCTCCCCAGCTCGTCCCTCGCCCTGTCTCTCTCCTCTCTCATCCGCTCCAGCTCGGCAACCAGGCGATCCCTCTCTTTGAGCAGGCGGGGAAGAGCCTGGGGAACACACACACACACACACACACACACACACACACACACACACACACACACACACAGGTGGCTCATAAGTGGCTGCTAGGGTGCTTCTTTTGTGGTTGCTTTGATGTTGCCAATCAGTTGCTTTGCCCTTCCAAGCAGCTGCTGTGGTGGTCCCAGGCGATTCCTAGGTTGTTGCTAGGTTGGTGGTGGTAGGTTGCTAGGCATTTGCTGTGCCATGCTGTTGCTAAGCAGTTGCTATGATATTCCAGGCAGTTCATGGGGTTCAGGGGTTGCAAGGATGTTGCTTTGCTGCTGAGGTGATGCTTTGGGGGTTCGTTACTATGGTGTCCTGGATGGTTGCTATGCTGTTCCAAAGGGTTGCAATACTATTATTGTTGTGTGTGTGTGGTGCGATGTGAGGCTACGATGTCTTTCTGCCTGGGTTCTGCAGGCTGCAGATTTAAAGAAGAAGAGCACATCTGGTCGATGAAGAAGACGAGGTGGAGAGGGGGATAGAGGTGTGTGTGAAAACACACACACCTCTATCCCCCTCTCCACCTCGTCTTCTTCCTCGCCCAGCTGCTGCCTCTTCTTCTTTAAATCTGCAGCCTGCAGAACCCAGGAGAAAGACATGTAGATCACATGAACACACACACACACACACACACACACACACTGTAATGCTGGTTAAATACCTGGGCCTGTAATCTCGCTTCCTGAGTTCTGAGCTCTTTGGCTTTCAGCTCCAGCTGCTCCAGCATCTCCTGTACTTCTGCCTCCTACAATGTAAACAGATGTCAGTCAGGACCCGACTGGCACGGTGTGATGACGGGCTGAATGACTGGTTCTGTTGTGGACCTGGAACATGATGATGTGGGTCGGACCGGGTCTAAAAGGGATTCTGTCAGGCTCAGGTAAAGCATGGACAGAGAGTTCTCAGTCTGCATCCAGGATCGGACCAGAATTCTGCACTCAGTTACGCTCTGCCAGTGAAGCAGTTATCCATACGTGTGTCAAGGGTCCCTGGGGGTCCCTGGAGGTCCCTGGACTCCACTTTGAGAACCATGTCTCTGGAACGCAGCCCTTTACTGCAGCTTTACTCAGGTCTGGAATGTTGGTGCAAACCAGAATCCGGCCTGAGAGTTTTCGGTCCCGGGCCAGACTGAGCCGGACATCCCATCCAAACCTGACCTGACCCACAGAGTCTGGAATTCTGTCCAAAACTGACCCTGAGTCGAGTGTGTGTGTGTGTGTGTGTGTCTGACCTTCTGTGTGTGTGTTTTGCGGACAGTGTGGAGCTGAGAGTCGAGCTGCAGTCTGAGCTGCTCCAGCTGAGCCGTGTGTGAGGAAAGCAGCCTCTCTCTCTCCTCCTGCAGGGCACTTAGCAACCGCTCCCTCTGCATGCTCTCCTACACACACACACACACACACACACACACACACACACACACACACACACACACACACACAGTTGCATCACACTGCTGTGTTTGATTAGTGACTGGTTTGTCTGCAGTTTTGTAGTCACATGGACGTGGAACGTCCCTGAGGGAAGGTGCCCAGGTGGTTGCTAGGTGGTTGCTACGCTGTGGCTAAGCAGTTAGTATCATAGGTCAAGTGTTCAAGTTGCTAGGTGGTTGCTATCGTTACCAGGTGGTTGTTGTAAGGTTGCTAGGTGGCTGCTAGAGTACTGTTGCAATGGCTTCCCTAATGGCCGTCATACCGTTGCCAAGTGGTTACTGTGGTGTCCATTGTGGTTTCTATGCAGTTGCTATACTGTTTCAAAAGGTTGCTAAGCTAAGCTGTAAGAATTGTGTTCAGCTAGTTTCTATAGGGTTGGCTAGGTTAGGTGGTTGCTAGGGTTTTCCAAATGGTTGCTATGCTGTGTACCTCCTCCAAGTGTGTGACTCGGATGGTGTGTAGCTGCTGCCGGTGGTCCTCTTTGATCTGCTCAAGCTTTCTGTTGTGCTCTCTTTGCACTTCCTCCCTCACTTCCTGTAACACATCGGACAGCTGCCCACCACACACACACACACACACACACACACACACACACACACACACACGTAAAAAACATATAGGTGCCTAAACAGAAGGTGAGCAGCCATGGGGTGTGTGTTTATGGAGGTGAAATTGGTGACAGTCTGAGTACAGGGTCTGTTAGCAAAGTTAGCCAAGCACATGCCAGACCCCAGACATGTCTGCATCGGGGGTCAGCGGTCACTGCACTGCCAGACATCAATGCCAGCTGGTAAAGAGAGCTGTCTATGGTGCTGGAGTGTGTCATCAGTGGTCCTACCTCTCTCTGGTACTCGGACAGCTGCTGCTCAGGTCGAGGGCTCCTCAGTTCTCTCTGCCGGTCACTCGCTCTGCCCTGATAAACAAAGAACACACACACACACACACACACACACACACACACACACACACACACACACCAAATTGAGCTGGGAAAACAAGGAGGACCCCTTTTAACCTTCAGCCCTAACAATAAAAATGTGTTACTCCAAAAGTTTGTGGACACCCCTTCTAATGACCACATTCTTTCACTCTAAGTTGCACCTGTTGATGACACAGATGTGCACATACACACACTAGGCTCTATCTAGTCTTGCCAATAGAATAGGACTCTCTGGAGCAAATTAACATGACCCTATTGGCACCATGCTGCCTAATGCCAGGCGTGGGCTAGAAGAGGGGAAAAAAAGCCCCCCAGCATTGAGCTGTGGAGCAGTGGAAGAACTGTGTTCTCTGGAATGATGGATGGTGGTGGTGGTCCATCCAGTACTTTTGGATGGGATGCGTTGGGGAGTTGGGGATGATAAGGTGGTGATCATCATCCAACATCCTAACCTCACTAACGCTCTTGTCGCTGAATGCAACATCTAGTAGAAAGCCTTCTTATTTGGACAGTAGAGACAGTTACTCCATCAAAAGGTGTCCCAATACTTTTGTCCATATATGCAATACGTAAATGAGTTGTTTTGTGTGACATCACAAAAACATGAACATGGTGGGAACCCTCACCCACAGGTGAGAGGGACACTAACCTCCAGCCTAAGTGAATTTAACTGCTCCTCCTTCCTCTCCTGCAGCCGCTTCCTCTCCGCCGCAAGCTCCTCCTCTGACTCCGCCTTCAGCGTGTCCAGATCCCGCCTCCTCTGCACCTCCAGCCTCTCTCGCTCCGCCTCCAGTTCAGAGCGCATCTCTTTTAGTCGCGCCTCGTTCTCCTCTCTACACACAGAGACACATGTGAGAGAGGTGCAGACTGACCTTTCCTTCTCCTGTAGGGTTTGACCTGTAGCCTGGACCACAGTCTGGTGTGTGTGTGTGTGTGTGTGTGTGTGTGTACCTGAGTGTGTTTATCTGCGTCTCTCGCTCTTTCCGGGACTGCTCTCGGAGCTGTTGCAGTTTGCTGTGAGTTTCCTGGTCCAGACGATCCTCCTCTTCTCTCCTTTCTTTCTGCAGCCGCTGCTTTAGAGCCCTGCATGGTTTACCAACACACACACACACACACACACACACGCACACACACTTCTCAATACAAACAGGGTGAAAGGAGGCTAACTAACAAACTGTGTAAACACACACACACACACATACCTGATCCTCTCCTCATTCTCCTCCTTCATCCTTCGCTCCTCCTCTTCCTCCTCTCTCCTCAGCTCCTCTCGTAGGAGGCGCAGTCTCCTCTCTCGCTCCTCCACTGCTTTCAGCCTCTCCTCCTCCATCTGTCTGTCCGTCTCCTTCTCTTCCTCCCTCCGTCTCTCCTCCAGCTCCCTCTTCCTCCGCACCCTCCTCTCCTCCTCCCTTTCCTCCTCCTCCTCCTCCTCACTGGCTTGCTCTCGCAGCTTGCTCTTGCTCTCCCTTTTCGCTCTCCTGTCCTCCTCGTCTGGGAGTCTTCGGTTTTCCCTCTCCCTCTGCCTCTCCTCCTCCTCCTCCTCCTCTAGTCTTCTCTCCTCTTCTGCTTCTTTCCTCCTCCTCTCCTCCTGTATCTTATCGTCCTCCTCTTCGTCGGCGCGGCTGCTCCTGGTTAATCTCCCGCGGGCCGTCTCCGGTCTGGGCCAGAAGGGGGTGCTGTTGATGCTGGTGGTTCTGAGAGGCTCGTGCTGCGGCAGGCTGGAGGTTTTGGAGAGGGAGTAGGAGGAAGGCGGGGAGGAAGGCTTGTCGAAATGTGGGGACCGCAGGCGCATGCTGCTGAAAGGGGGAACAGAAGACAGCACAACCTTAGTCAGGGCTTGACCGGTTTGAAAATGTGGTGGACGTTATCGTTTGTAGGATGCCATCAGCTATATACAGATATACAGTATATGCTTCTGGCCACTAGGAGGATGAGGGCGAGCACATGCCTCCTCCGATACAAGTGCCGGATCCCCAGCTCTGATACGGCAGGCCTATGAGAGAATGGGCAATTGTGCTCTCTCAGGCTCTGGCTGCCGATGGCGAAGCATCGTGACCTGGGATTCGAACTTGCAAGCCTAGGGGCGTAGTGTGGGCATCTTAGACTGCTGAGCCACTCTGAGCCCCCGATTTCATAATCCCATTAGGGGAGTCACCAATCGTTGGTGGTACTGGGCGATACTGGCACGTAGCCCATGAACTGGAGACCAGCTGGGGATATGCTGGGTGAATTTCTGATACCCTCACGGTTGTGTACTGTGCTTATCAGTGTATAGTAGTTCGGTGTAGAGCTCTAGAGGCCAGTCTGTGCTGCAGATTAGCCAAAAATCATCAGTGTGAATTACGTTCAAGTCCAACCTGTTTGCGGCTGCTGCTCTCAGCTCCCTCAAGTCCACGCCATCTTCTTCCACCTTCTCTGCATCCCTCTCTTTCTTGTCCTGTGGGAAACGGTACGATGAGTGACAGTAGAACAGATATCCATTGATATCCAGTGTTCCATTCACTTTCTCACGTCAAAACTGTCCAGACTGGACATGACTGGCAACTCTGTCTCAATTATTGAGGGGGGCTGCGTCCCAATAAGAATCCGCTGTCTTAGAATTGACCTGATTGAGTCGCCACATGGATCCTGCATCCTCGTCGAGTCTAACAACATTTACTGAGGCTATGAGATGAAGAGTTTTGACAGAAGTATTCGGACGCAGCTGAGAAAATACATTTTATTAGGGTTTACTCCAGCCAAGTTTCTGATGTTTATTAGATCCACTGTCCAAGCTGTGGTCATGTAAAGACCAGAGACCACTGTGATTGGTGGGCACATTTAAATAAATGCAAGTAAGGCTGAATGAACTGCACGAGTAAACTATATACGAGGTGTGACGAATGGCCTTCAGACCTAATTGTGGTCTGGAAGACTGGCCTTTGTGAGTAAACTCAGTTTATGATGCTTATAGGTCCAGAGTGATGGTGTGCTCACCAGTTTTCCCGAAGACTGCACTGGAGAAAGGTCCGTCAGGTCTAGAATGTTCTCTGAAAACTTGGACCGGAAGCCCATCTGAGGAGATACCAGAAGAACCACCGTTGAGTACAATACAGGTCTGAAGGAATGCCATCAGACAGCATGGGAAAACGCCCCCGAAATCAGGATTACCTTGAGGTCATCAGAGTGGTCGGACGCTTCTTCAATGTGCTCACTGGCCTCCGATTCCTGCAGCAAACAACAGCAAAATCACCACATTTGCCCGAGGTGTGCAAGCGTCTAGCGCTGCACGTTCTCCTACTCAACGCAGTCTAGGAAAGCAGAGCAGGGCCGTGTAGTTGCACAAGAAAAAGCAAGCGGGTCAAAGATACACACAGATGGACACTCAGACAAAACCACAGACAGGACGGTCCAAAGAATGGATGATAGTTAGGACAGGGGCGGAGTTGAATGTGCTCGGGTGTGCTTCAAAAGCTCCAGCCCGATTACAGCTTCAGTCCACTCCGGTCGTCTGATCTACCGCGGTCCCCCTCAGGAAGGCCCAGTCTGGTCCATTAGCTTTGGTTCACTTTAGTAAGGTCCAGTCCAGTCAGGTCTGCTCTAATCCTCTCCTGGGAGCCTCCACCAAGCCAGTCGTCCATCAATACCTTTCATTTTAAACTCCTGAACCAAACTAAAGGAACCCTTCATCAGTCTCTCTGTAATAATCAATCAATCGATCGATCAATAGGGAACGACACTGATGGAGAGGAACGGGCGAACCAATGCATGGAGAGATGGGTGGAGATGGAGAGGGGTCAAAGCAATGGTTTGGTCAAAAAACTAAAGCTCAACATGAGAAATATTAGCTATACTGATTTGATTTGGGATCGTTTTACTTGCCAAGGCATTGTAGTGTAGCTAACATGTACTGGAAGCTATAGCCCACCAATCAGCATCGTGCAAACTGACACGCCGATGTCCAAAAATGGACGTAGTACATAGAATTCACGTTTCAAAGTGTCTGCTAGATACGTGGGAGTCGTACAGTGCCAGAAACCACATAAGCAAACAGGCCTGGGGGGGATTTTTGATTCTTGGCTGCCTCTCGATGCAGACATGGACGGTTCTGAATCGTCAAAAATCCATTTTTTAAAAGGCAGAACTGGGAGACGCTGGACGGTCAAGCTCAACCATTGAGAGTTTAGCCAAATGAGCCTGAAAACAGCTCACAACCGTTCTAAGAGTGTTTGCTCGACTCTGTGCTCTCAGATCTGAGTTAGAGATCTCAGTTAGCTAGAACTTGGCCTGAGCTGTGGTGTTTAGCCTGCTAGCTAACTTATCTAGACCTATCTAGTCCAAACCCAGCAGAACCGGACTCTCACTTCCACCTTTCTGTTCATCCCAGGGCTGCCTGATACTCGGTGGAGCTGTAGCTAGCTGAGCTAGATAAGCAAAGGCTAGGCACCAAAGGCACCTCCACGCGGTCCGAGCTGACGACAGTCGTGGCACCGTGCTAACTGGTGAGGTGTAAGCAGCTCCAAGTTCAACCCCTTCAGACACTAAACACTAAACTGGCGCAGATTTTTGCCCAAAGTATCACTTTAATGAAGGAATGATGGATGCACGAGAGGGGACAGCCTTAAGCACGGCTCTTACACCAGACCCCAGAGCAGCAGAGCACACCTAAAGAGCACGGAGAACAGGGGAGGAGGCTGTGTACACTATATGCCCAAAAGTTTGTAGACACCTGCTCATCCAACGCTTCTTCTGGAATCAAGGGTGTTAATAGGGAGCTTCCGGGAAGGCTTTACACTAGCTGTTAATTAATTCTGACACTCCAACTCGTCCCAAAGGTTCTGGACGGAGTTCGCTCACTCCAGGGAACTTCGCAGCCCAATGCTGGGCAAGGTGACCTTAGACTCATGTGCGACGGCTCCTGAGCATCCCGTTCTATCGCCATTGCCTTTCTGGGCAGCTGAAGGGGTGCCTGGGTACTTTTGGACATATAGTGTAATGAGGGTCAAGGCACAACAGTCACACGGTGTCCACAGCACTGCGGCCTACCTCACTGGGGAGCCGATCCCACTTAGGGACGACCTTCCTCCCTTGAATGCCTTTCTGCAAAGGTACTTCGTCTAAAATCCCTTGGATTTTGCTTTTCGACAGATTCGGGACCTCAAAGCGCTCGATCTCGTCGTCCTCGCTGTCGGACGCTTTCGTGGTCTTCATCACATCGTTGCGGACCGTACTTTCCAGCTTTGCCTCCAGTTTGTGGCTTCCTTTCCTGTCATCATCATCATCATCATAATCATCGCTCAAGTACTTCTCTCCGTCGTTCTGTTCCTCTTCCTCCATCAACTCCTCCTCCATCCCACTCCTCACACACTCTTCTATGGATTCATCGCTCTGTCGTCCAGCTTTCGTCTTGGTTTCCTCCCTCTCCGAGCTTCTCGCAAACCTCTCCACTTCTTCTTCTTCACTCTCCATCTTATTGCTCTCTTCTTTCTCCTCCGGATCTTCGTCCTGGCCTTCTTTTCGTCCTTTCACGACCTCGTCCTGGTCCTCCGGCTCCTCGTTCTTCACTTTTTCAGCCTCTTCGCCTTCGTCTTTCTCCAAACTGTGGACGCATCTCTCCACCTCCTCTTCAGAGTCTTCATGGTTGCCCTTGCCCTCGTTCATCTTCTCTGCTACCTTTGTTTCTCCTTTCTTGTCTTCCTCTTGAGGACCTTCAGCTCCGGACTCTCCAAATCTCTCCGCAATCTCATCGCTCTCACCTTTTCCTGAGCTTCCCATCGTCTTCTCCGTTTCCATCTCCGTCGCCCTTCGGTCGCCCTTATCTTTGTGTTGAGGATCTTCAGCTCCAGACTCTTCTAGCTTTTCTCCAAACCTCTCAATGACCTCATCGCTCTCGTCTATTTCTGAGCTCTCCAGCTTCTTCTCGTTCTCATCCTTGTCCTCATCCTTGTCCTCATCTCCAGACTTCGACAGATCTTCTCCAAATCTCTCAATGATCTCATCGCCCTCTGAGATTTCTGGCATGTTCTTCTTGTCCAGCTTCCGGTCTTCCTTACTCACCTTTTCTCCTCCTCCTTTGCTCTCGTTCCTCTCTTTGCGATCTTCAGCTCCACAGTCCTCCTGCTTTTCTCCGAACCTTTCAAGCCGCTCGTCTGTCTCGTCCTTTTCCGAATTATCCAGCAGTTTCCCATCTTCTGTCTTTGTTCCCTCCTCTCTCTCCTCCACTTTTCCTCCGTTCTCCTTCTCCTTTCTTGAAGGTTCACCTCCAGCCTCGGCCTCTTTTTCTACAAATCGTTCAACAACCTCGCTCGCATCGCTTCCGTCCCCCTTCTTCACTCCATTCCCCTCTCCTTCCTCAGAGTCTGGCGTATCTACCTCTTCTCCAACCTCTTCCAGGATCTCTTCCTCACTCTCCTTCTTTCCTCCATCTGGGGGTTCCTCTCCTACCTCCCCTCCAAACTTCCTCTCTCCACTGGCTCGCTCACTGCCCTCGCTTCTCTCCGTCGCTTCATCGTCACCTTTCTCCGTTTTCTCTTCCCTCTGAGATTTCTCCTCCTCTCGCCCTTTCAAGCCTTCGTCGTCCCTCTCTCCGCTCTCCTCCTCCTCCTCCTCCACCTTCTCCTCTTTTTCCCCATCCCTCGTTTTTTCTTCACTCTCCTTTTCTTTGTTGGGTAGCTCATCTTCTCTGCTGCTGGGAGGGAAAACATCTGCACTGCTGCAGTCTCTGCTGCCCCCCGGCGGCTTGGAGGAGATGTGCCGACCATGCAAGGAATCCTTATACAGGAAAGAATGGCAGAGAAGGGGGAGGATGGTGCAGAAAAGAGGGAGAGACAGGCGCCCAGAACAGAAGGCGTTTGAAGCAGGATTGGATAAAGAGAGAAGAACAGAGGAGCGGGAGGGGGATGAGGAGTGAGGAGTGAGGGAAGACAATTTGAGACGCAGACACATTAGGAGCAAATCCACTCACGCATTTCAGAGGAGGCCGAAACCCACAGAGAAAAAGATTGTCGACAAACAAACATAGAAACCAGACACTGTTAAACAACAGAGAAAAAAGAAGAGAGGGCAACAATTAGAGAAAGATCAGACGAAAGGAAATCAGATAAGTGAAGATCAGAGAAGATCAGAGAGGAGAGAAAAAAAGAGAAGATCCGAGAGGAGAGAAAAAGGAGAAGATCAGAGAAGACGAGATCAGATAAGTGAAGATCAGAGAAGATCAGAGTGGATAGAAAAAAAGAGAAGATCAGAGAAGACGAGAGCAGATAATTGAAGATCAGAGATCATAGAAGAGAATAAAAGATAAGAAAGGAGAAGATCAGAAGTGAGAGGATCGGAGAAGAGAGAAGATCAAAGAAGAGAAATGGAGATCAGAAGACAGGAGAAAAGAGTAGCAGAAAGGGAGAAGAAGAAAGGGGAGATCAGAGAGGACAAAAAATAGAAGATCGGAGAGGAGAAGAAAAGAGAAAATCAGAGAAGTTTAGAGAGGAGAGAGAAAGAGAAGATCAAAGAGGAGAAAAAAGAGAAGAATAGAGAAAACAAGAGATCAGAGAAGAGAAGAAAGCAGAAAAGGAGAGAGAAGAAGAGTAAAAGAGAGGAGATCATAGAGGAGAAGAAAAGAGAAGATCAGAGAGGAAAAGATTAGAGAGGAGAGAGGATCAAAAGAGAAGAAAAGCGAGAAGAGAAGAAAGGGGATGAGAAGGGAACGTGGAGATCGTGAGGAGGGTGTGTTTAGACAGCAGAACAGTAACAGTGACAGTAGGAGGAGAGGAAGATGAGGAGGAGAACACACTGACAGCCTGGACTGTACTGTAGGTTCCAACAACACAACACCTACACACACACACACACACACACACACACAAACAAAAGCCCACATCACACACATACAGACAGGGTTGGTCACAGGAGTCAGGAGCAGACAGACAAGAGCGAAACTCACTTCAGCACTGACTGGTTTCAGACAGGAGATCAGTGAAGCTCTGCAGTTCTACAACCCTGACCTAGTACCTTTCCCGCTGGCTCACATCTATCTGTACATCAGAAATTCTAACAAATCAATTACAGTTAATTATAGTTCCCTTCATAGGAAGAGAAAGCAAAGGAGAAAGGAAGGAGTGTCTGGAGTGAGGATGATGATCATAGTGATGATGAAAGTACCTGAGAGGGAGGCTCTGGGCTGTGGTCTCCGGACAGAGCCAGATCCTGCAGCTCTGGTTCAGTTTTCTCTTCGGCAGGACCAGTGCCACTCACCTCACTGTCCTGGACACACACACACATACACGTACGCATGGATGCAACACAGAGACAAATACAACCGATGAGCCAAAACCTTCTGACCTCTCACAGATGAAGGTAATAACTCCGACGAGGGTCACACTCACAGACCTTTATCTGTGAGTCATGCCCATGCTGACCCCTGTCCACCATCGTCTACAGTGGACACAACAGCATCAGAACTGGACATCGGAGTGGTGGCAGGAAGTCACCTGATCCATCATATGGTGCATATGCACCATTTACTTCCGTTCCACCTCCCAACTTGCAGGACTTGAAGGATCTGCTGAAACATCTGAGAGCCAGACGCCGCAGATACCACCTTCAGAGGTCTTGTACAGGGAGCTGCTTTGGAGGCAAGTAGGGGTCCACCAGCATTTTAGATAGGCTGGTCATAAAGTTTTGGCTTATCGGTCCTCATGCTGACGGGACATGCTCATCATAGGTTTAGGGACAATTTTCAAGTATACGACATCACACATGTCCCTATAAAGGTGTCCCTTAACTTATGTCAGACAGAGAGTGTGTGTGTGGTGGACGAACGTCCTCGTTACCTCGTACTGTAGCCCCCCTCCCAGAGCGTTTAGATCCAAGTGCAGGTTCTGCAGCAGACGTGACGAGCCACGCAGACTCTGTTCGAACACACACAAACAAAGACGATGTGGGCAGTGGTCGTGGGCCGTCATCATGCCTATTACGATAAACCGCCTCACTGCACACTTTTCTGAGCACGTCATGGGGTAAAACCTGCCGTCCTACCCACCCAGAGACAGAGCGAGGCCAGTTATGGTCTCTGGGACTCCCGCTTACGGTTGGCTGTGGCATCACCAGCCCATCACTTCCCCATAACACCAGCAAAGCTTACACAGGCTGAGCTTGGGGTCATTTATTGTTTTAATTTATTACCTCATGAACAGAATCCCTCTCCTGCTCTTCGTCCTCCAATTCGTCTTCCTCCTGGTCCGACTGAAAAATGGGTGGTGCCAGAGACGGCCTCTCTCTCAGCAAGCTGGAGCTCACTCCAGGCACCATGCCCTTACACACACAAACACACGTCATCACCATCATCGTAAACACAGCACTGTTAACACAGCCGTGAGGAACACATGAGTGGCTCAGGTTCCTTTACCCCCTAGTGGAGTCTTGAGAGTGCGATCTTTTACCCCCTAGTGGAGTCTTGAGAGTGCGATCTTTTACCCCCTAGTGGAGTCTTGAGAGTGCGATCTTTTACCCCTAGTGGAGTCTTGAGAGTGCGATCTTTTACCCCCTAGTGGAGTCTTGAGAGTGTGATCTTTTACCCCCTAGTGGAGTCTTGAGAGTGTGATCTTTTACCCCCTAGTGGAGTCTTGAGAGTGTGATCTTTTACCCCCTAGTGGAGTCTTGAGAGTGCGATCTTTTACCCCCTAGTGGAGTCTTGAGAGTGTGATCTTTTACCCCCTAGTGGAGTCTTGAGAGTGTGATCTTTTACCCCTAGTGGAGTCTTGAGAGTGCGATCTTTTACCCCTAGTGGAGTCTTCAGAGGCTGGAGGCCCGTGGCGCTGCCCAGAGAACTACGCAGTGCTGGAACTGGAGCATCACTTATGCCTCTCAGGGGAGCCAGAGAACCTAAGGGTGCCAGGGGACCTAATGGCTAAGAGAGAGAGAGAGAGAGAGAGAGAGAGGTGTGGTCAGCATCACGGCTAACCAAATCACAACCATGATGACATTCCCTACAACACACGCTCTCCTGTGCTTTCCTCCCTCTCCTCCTACCTGCACCCTGCTTGGCCTTGGTGTCTCCTTCTCCTCTACATTTCGCTCAGAGGCTTCCTCTCTCTCCTCCTGCTGTGAAGAAGGGCCCACTGCAGCAGGGTGGGTGTGGATGTATATGGGCTTGTAATGCTCTAAGCACTGACAAACAGGTGAGACTGTGCCAATGGCGCCCTCGAGAGCCTGCATCCCTCCGCTCTCACTGCTACTGCTAGCTCTCCCTCTTTTCAGCCCTCTCCCTGCCACTACCTCTCCGTCGCTGTACCTTTCAATCTCGCCTTCTTCTAGTGAAGAAATCCCCCCTTGATGTCTGGTCTGAGTGGCCTTGTCCCGGTCAAAGCCAACTCCCTGCTGTTCCCACAGGGCAGGTTCCACGTCTGTTTCCCTGCTGCTGCTACAGCCTTCCTGCCCTGAGCGTTTATGACGAACGGCCAATGGGCTTCTGCCGAGGATTTCCCCAGCATCAGCCAGCACCTTGGTCGGGTTCACGGAAGGCCCAATAGAGGGAAGTGTGGAAAGAGCTGGGATAAGTAGGGTGGAGGTGAGAGGGGCTGACGGAGATAGTAGAAGGTGTGCTGGGTGGGCTTGCAGGAGGACGAGACCTTCATCTGACCTCTTCTTCTCCTTCTTTCCCTTCCTAATCTTTCTTTTTCTGCCCTGAGCTGCACCTGCATCTGCAGACTGAGCATGAGTGTGATTACATGAGAACATCTAAACATCTATATACAGCCTAGGGTTCAGCTCCCGAAGCTCCGCCCACAGCGGTACACGACGGGACAGAAGCACTCACCCCCGGGGCTTTGAGAACCTCCTGCTCGTTCCTCTTCTTCTCCTTCTTCTTCTCCTTCTTGTCTTTCTTCTTCTTCTTCTCCTTGTCCTTCCGGCCGGCGGCTGAGGTGGTGGAGGGGACGGAGCCGGAGCCGGAGCCCGAGGCAGCGGGGGCGGTCCTGTTGAGCCTCGGCTGGGCGCGCTCCCTCTCCTGAGCCACCATGTGGCGGTACTGCTCGTCACATGGGTGGTCCCAGGTGGACTGGCCCGAGGAGAAGTTGAAGTAGTACACGTCTCCAGTCACGTCCTGGCTGGGGAGGGAGGGAGAGGAGGGGGTCACACACACGCCTCCATGGGCTGGACACAAACGTGCGCCCACTTACACACATACACACCACGAAAAGAAAGAAAACACACACACACACACAAAGACACACACTTGTAACAGACAAACACACACAAACTGTGTATCTGGATCAGTCTGGAGTCGGGGGTGGATGGGAGGGAGGGAGTTTCTGGCTCCGGGGCCCCCCTACGCGACCTGACTGATATCCAAAAATGTCCAAAAGGTCATGATAACAGGGTACCGGGTCAATGGTGGTATCATTCCAAAAACCGCTAGCTTTGTGGGATGTTCCAGAGCCGTCGTAGCAAAGGTGTATCGATGTCTCGCTAGTGACATTTCTCCACCCTGCTGCTCTCTCCCTCCCCGTAGCTGCGAGCGTCCTTCCTGTCACAGCTGTTGCACTCTTGCCTGGACAGGTGTGTGTGTGTGTATACGTGACTATGGTGTTCATATCCATGAGTGAGTGTAAAGGTCCAGCGCTAGCGTAACTCCACCTGAGTGGGAGTTCAATTATTGGCTGTGTGGATACAGTGTGTTCCTCTTTCCTGTTGCCTTGGAGATAACCCACGCCACAGCTGCTGTACAGACGGACACTCACTTGTGCTGTGCTTATGCATATACATCGCCCTGCTGTAGGCAGTGTAGGAGTGAAGAACTGGCGGATGTTGGTTCGTGTGAGTGCTGGGAGTGAAGAACTCATCCTACCAAGGTTTCCATTCGGGAGGCAGCGGGGCAACGATACCCTCCCTGGCCAACCAGAGGAGCTCCGGCTCCCTATCCGGATCAATGCCAATCTCTCTGGCGTACTCGTGGATCTCTGAGGGGAAAGAGATAAAATGGGGAAGGGCAGAGAGCGAGAACATGAAGGAACGTCACAGTGCACAAGCTAAAAACCTAAAGCCTAAAGGTTAGAGGAGCAGGTTTGATCCCCTGGACCGGCAGGAGCTGGGAACAAGGGTAGTGAAGGAACAGCACCTCCCTCAACATTTATGTCTAAGGTGCTCTTCAGCAAGGCACCTAAATACAACTGCTCCCCTACATTTAAATACTGTATTCACTATTCGAAAAGTGCAGGTATAGAGGGTATAGGTAGGAACACAGCACTCTAAAAAAAAAAAAAAACAAGCCCACTGTAGCTGCGAGTTTAGCGACATGCTAAGTTAGATTAAAGTGGAGAGCAAGCAAACCTGGATGAGCCAGTCTACTAAATGAGGCTGAAAACAGTGGAAATCACCCCTAAGACCGTTTCCTCGACTCGGACTGCTGGTTCTTTAGCAATCTGGACGGACATGAGGTCCAACGCTGATGGGTGAACATGGGTGTCTTGTCTTGTCTTTATGAAAAATATGTTACATGCAGGAGGCAGTGTGGAATACCTTGTTCAGAGGGGATATAGTTCTCATCGTAATCTTCTTCCAGGATCAGCTGGTCTCCTATTCGGAGCGCAGCAGCGTTCATAGTGACTGTACACAAACAAAACAAACAAATAAATAACAAATAAAAAGTTATTTCCTTACTTAAGTTTACAAAGTTCTGACTTGGTGTGTTGACAAAATTACATATTCCCTCTTTCCTTTTGACTTAATATCTAAAAACAAAATATTTAATTTGGAAGTTTTGTTTTTTTATTACAAAATAAATTACTTTCATTATTATATAATAAATTACTAATTATATTCATGAAATTCAGACTGATATTTTATTAAATTAAAATTATTATATATTATATATATATATATATATATGTTATTTTTTATATTATTGTTATTTATATATATATATTATTTTATGGACTTTCACAACCATGAATATGAAACATATATAATTTAAACAAAGGACTTTTTTAATCAAGCTTTGTGACCTAATATATTTTTAAAAAGTTTTTTTTTGGAAGTTTGTTGCCAAATTAATTACTTATATTCATTAAAATTCAGACAATGTAGACAAATACCTTTTCTCACTTTCACATTTTATTCACTTTCACGACCATGAAGCCTAAATATGTATCATTTAAATATGAACTTTTTTCCTCCACAATTTTGACTTAATATCTCAAAAAATAATATTTTTTAAATTACCACATCAGATGACTTATATTCATAAAATTCTATAATATTCTATTAATTTTCACAACTATGAAGACTATATACATATATATATATAATTTAAATAAAAAGCTTTTTGATTTAATCTCAAAGTAAAAATAATATATTTCTTAAATACTATCAGAAATGAAATACACATAATTTATCGTACTTTTACACTGAATTCAGTAACTTTCACAACTATTAAAACTAATACACACACATATATAAATTTAAGAGTTTAAATAAGGATGTATTTACTTATTAAACTTCTGCCTTAGTAAGAATTAATTTTATAATGTTTTTTTCTTTCCATGTCAGAACAATAACTGAACCTTTTACTTTTTAAAATTTTAAACTCAAATTAAAACAAAATCTACAAAACGACAGAATTTCATTTTGACCGAAACAACCAGAAAAAAACAGCACTTTTCCCCGATATCAAACCAAAATCGAATTGAAAAATTCAATTTCCAATTAAAACATTTGAATTAAAACATTGAAAGTAGGTATTTTAGACAATTACATTTACAAATTACATTTTAAAAGTACACACCTCCATAACCAGCAAGTTAGTGATTCTTTAGAAACCTCAATTTCTATTCCTGAGGCCTAAACATTAAAAAGGTCCAAATTCTGCCTGAAATAACATAACAACGAGTTCCTGAAAGATATAAATTAACATAGTTAATGTAACATATCTCGCAATTACACAATAATTCATTTAAATTAATTACATTTTAATTAAAATAAAAACTAATAAGTGCCTACTAAATCTAGCTAGCTATAGTTATAGCTATGTAATCTACTCTAATCCTGTCAGGTAATTAACCTTATTATCAGGGCAACGTTTCTGCTGCATTTTTAATATTAATTTTAAGGGTTTTAAAACATTTTCTAAGGCGTTTTACACTTTATATGTATCTATAAGTGTACTTAAACACTTCAAATACATAGGTAGGTTATCTAGCACTATGTGGGCCGTTTATACTGTTAAAACCTATTTAGCTAGCTAGCTTCTTCTAGCTTGTCTTAAATGTTATTTTTAATAGTTAAAAATATATTTAAAGTATATTTTGCACTTCAGTGCAGTGTTTAGATGTAATTTTCGTAGTAATTGTGCCTTTAGAGAGGCTCAGGGATGATTTCTGTATCTATAAGTGTACTTAAACACTTCATACATTAATACATAGGTAGGTTATCTAGCACTATGTGGGCCGTTTATACTGTTAAAACCTATTTAGCTAGCTAGCTTCTTCTAGCTTGTCTTAAATGTTATTTTTAATAGTTAAAAATATATTTAAAGTATATTTTGCACTTCAGTGCAGTGTTTAGATGTAATTTTCGTAGTAATTGTGCCTTTAGAGAGGCTCAGGGATGATTTCTGTATCTATAAGTGTACTTAAACACTTCATACATTAATACATAGGTAGGTTATCTAGCACTATGTGGGCCGTTTATACTGTTAAAACCTATTTAGCTAGCTAGTTTCTTCTAGCTTGTCTTAAATGTTATTTTTAATAGTTAAAAATATATTTAAAGTATATTTTGCACTTCAGTGCAGTGTTTAGATGTAATTTTCGTAGTAATTGTGCCTTTAGAGAGGCTCAGGGATGATTTCTGTATCTATAAGTGTACTTAAACACTTCATACATTAATACATAGGTAGGTTATCTAGCACTATGTGGGCCGTTTATACTGTTAAAACTTATTTAGCTAGCTAGCTTCTTCTAGCTTGTCTTAAATGTTATTTTTAATAGTTAGAAATATATTTAAAGTATATTTTGCACTTCAGTGCAGTGTTTAGATGTAATTTTCGTAGTAATTGTGCCTTTAGAGAGGCTCAGGGATGATTTCTGCGAAGCTGAAGTTGGCTTGTGAGTGGAATTTTCCGTTCCACCTTAAATGGTGCAGTAGTCACATTCTGGCGGCTCAGCCGCCAGAATGTGACTACTGCACCATTTAAGGTGGAACGGAAAATTCCACTCACAAGCCAACTTCAGCCTCTTTTAGAGAAAAGAGTCAAATAAAACAACACTTAAACCATCTAAAATCACCCAAATACCCTCTAAACAAACACCACGTCGCTTATTTAATAAACTTTACCTCACATTTTACGCGAATTAGCCACCCAAACAGCGCGGCAGGCAGCGTAACTCACAGCTACCTAGCCACTTAGCTAGCTAGCACAATTTACCTCAACCCGAAAAGTAGGGCTAGCATCCCCGCCTACGTTCGGCTACGAACCTTTTTCCCCTCAGCATTCACAAACCTCCGGCCGGAACCCCCACTTTGGACCGAACCGGTGTCAGAACTCAGCAGCGTTCATTGTGTGCGGAGCGCAGCGCTAGCTAATTAGCTAGCTGTAGCTAAGCTAAGCTAAAGCTGGACGTCAACAACGGAGCAAGCGCAGCGCGAAGGAAGAAACCATGGCAACGGCTCATCATACGGCCGTTTCCCCAAATAAGTAATTAAAAATAATAATAATATTTTTTTATTCATTTTAATATTCATACAGCTTCAAAAACGTGTTTAAAAGTTAATTAATTATAATATTTAATTAATGTATTTTTTTAAGTTTTAGCTAGCTAGCTATAACTACAGCTATTACATAACAAATGTACGATTATATTTACAGCTAATTTTATTTTAATTATATATGTTTATTTTTTTATTATTTAGCTATTAATCCGTATGCAGAAAGTACTGTTAATCTTGTGGAGTCCCTCAGGGTTCTATTGTAGGGCCTACAAAACTGCTGTTTTATTTATGGGCTAAGTGGGTAAACAGTGATTGCTGTATCAGAAAATGCTATTATAACTACGTATGTTCACTTTTCAACCTCCTTTAAGCCAAGGTTTATTATTTAGCTATTAATCCGTATGCAGAAAGTACTGTTAATCTTGTGGAGTCCCTCAGGGTTCTATTGTAGGGCCTACAAAACTGCTGTTTTATTTATGGGCTAAGTGGGTAAGCAGCGATTGCTGTATCAGAAAATGCTATTATAACTATGTATGTTCACTTTTCAACCTCCTTTAAGCCTAGGTTTATTATTTAGCTATTAATCCGTATGCAGAAAGTACTGTTAATCTCGTGGAGTCCCTCAGGGTTCTATTGTAGGGCCTACAAAACTGCTGTTTTATTTATGGGCTAAGTGGGTAAGCAGCGATTGCTGTAACAGAAAATGCTATTATAACTACGTATGTTCACTTTTCAACCTCCTTTAAGCCTAGGTTTATTATTTAGCTATTAATCCGTATGCAGAAAGTACTGTTAATCTCGTGGAGTCCCTCAGGGTTCTATTGTAGGGCCTACAAAACTGCTGTTTTATTTATGGGCTAAGTAGGTAAACAGTGATTGCTGTATCAGAAAATGCTATTATAACTATGTATGTTCACTTTTCAACCTCCTTTAAGCCTAGGTTTATTATTTAGCTATTAATCCGTATGCAGAAAGTACTGTTAATCTCGTGGAGTCCCTCAGGGTTCTATTGTAGGGCCTACAAAACTGCTGTTTTATTTATGGGCTAAGTGGGTAAGCAGCGATTGCTGTAACAGAAAATGCTATTATAACTACGTATGTTCACTTTTCAACCTCCTTTAAGCCTAGGTTTATTATTTAGCTATTAATCCGTATGCAGAAAGTACTGTTAATCTCGTGGAGTCCCTCAAGGTTCTATTGTAGGGCCTACAAAACTGCTGTTTTATTTATGGGCTAAGTAGGTAAACAGTGATTGCTGTAACAGAAAATGCTATTATAACTATGTATGTTCACTTTTCAACCTCCTTTAAGCCTAGGTTTATTATTTAGCTATTAATCCGTATGCAGAAAGTACTGTTAATCTCGTGGAGTCCCTCAGGGTTCTATTGTAGGGCCTACAAAACTGCTGTTTTATTTATGGGCTAAGTGGGTAAGCAGCGATTGCTGTAACAGAAAATGCTATTATAACTACGTATGTTCACTTTTCACATGCGAAAAACACTTTATAGATTATTTCATCCATTGAAACGACCAAAACACAACCTCTGATTTCCAAAAAAAGGCAAATCTTCTAATATTTTAGGCAAGGTTACCCTCCAGCTTTGCTTTGTAAATGCTTTGTAATGATTTTCTCAAGGTCTCAAAAACTGAATTTCACACAGTCAGTAAAATATACAGCATAGTTTATTATGTGCTTGTATATCATACATATACAACTAGGTAAAAACTATCCATCTTTCAATCTTCCTAAATCAGAACTAAATTCCAGAAACAGCCAAACTCAAAGATCATAAGCATTAAATTAAAAAAGGAAATAAATATCAGTGTAAAAAAAGAAAGAAAGAGAAAAGATCAGCAAAGCTCTGAACAGTAAAAGTATTTGTATTTGTTCAGCAGACATTCACTGTGGTCCCACGACGCCGCGGTGGAAAGCCAGTTAAACAGGACATCGCCATGGATGAGTTTTCCTTCTACGCCGACACCAATCGCTGGAGGTCTCGGCTTATAGCTGTTTCAGCTACAACGTGAAGCAGAGGTCTGTTTATTCGGCAGGCATCCGGTATTAGGTAGGTTAGGTTCAGTCGAAGCTCTTGCTAACAACGACGAAGTGAATAGCCAGCAGTTAGTGCTACGCTAAAGGACCCACTTCCAACATTTTCCTTGCACTTGTGTGTTGTGTGTAAACGACCTGTCTTCTGGTTGGCTGGCCTGAATTGAGCCTCCTTTAAACAGCAGTCCCGAAATCCAACCTCAGCGTGAACGGGCAGGGCTAAACGGCGGTAGGTATACGTGTAATTGCAATATATACGGACTGGTGATGATATAATCGAACATACGTTTTTGAGATGTTGCAAATGTTCTTGTAACCCCCTGTAACCCCCTTCTAGCCTAGGTTTATTATTCAGCTATTAAACCATATGCAGAAACTACTGTGAATCTTGTGGAGTCCCACAAGGTTCTATTTTAGGGCCTTTTAAACTTCTTGTTTTTGTGAGGTGTGTAGTTATGGAGGTGAAGGAATGTGGGCTAAAGGGTCTAAGGGGGTAAACAGCGACAGCTGCACATGCTCTGATTAAAAAAAAAGTAATAATTTTTTTAATGCTACGCTAATGTTGCTAACAAACACTGGACTTGGATCTTCTCTCTTTTTACTAAAAAGTTCACCAATGCTTACTTAAGCCATCTTTATTTTCAGCAGACTTATAAAGCAAATGAATCAAGACGTTGATGGGATGGGCAACGGTCTTGGCGACCAGTGTAAGTTAGCAAATTAGCCTAGCATGAAGGCTGCAGGAGAGCGACTACCGGTTTTCGGTACTTTGTGACTCTAAATATGTTTTGGTCAATTGCTAATATTCGGGATAAGCAAGTGTTCCGGTGGGGGAGTATTAGTGAGGTGGTAATACTGCTAATGATAGTGGGCCTGGTAGCTCACGAACGTGGGTCCCTGGACTATCTCCCGTACGCAATCACGAGCAGGCGAAGGCATCACTGTCCACCAAAATCTACTGCTGTGCTTTTTTTTAGTAATTAAAAAAAAAAAAAACTACATTCATTTAATGACAATAACATCCCCAAAACCCACACACCCACACACCCAAGCCAAATCATTAGGACCCCTTGAGTTGATGATGTGGCATCAGTGCTGCATGTGAAGGTCAGGATGTGGAGCAACGGGCGGCGGTTTCCCAATCGCCTCCAAGGCTCGTGGGGTGGGGGGGTGGGGGTGCCCCCGGAAAATGCCGTCAGTGGCCCGGGAAGAGACAGACCACCAACCAGAGGCGCGAAGGTGACTAAGGCTATCCTATCCGGGTGGACACGACAGAAGTTCTACTGCAGCTGCCGACTGATGAGAGCGCCCATGCTGACCCCTGTCCACCGTGGTCCACAGTGGACACATTGGAACTTCAGGACACCTTGAAGCGATGGACAAAAGGTGGCCAGGTCCAATGAGTCCTCCTTTCATTGCCTTCATGCACAGGTCGCAGAGCTTAAAGCATCTGCTGGAATGTCTTGGTGGCAGAACCCACAGATACCACCTTCAGAGCCGACGGAGCATTAGGTCATAAAGTTGTGGCCTATTGGTGTGTATGAAGAACTAGGGCTCTATGACCCTAACCCTAACCCCATACCCCCATTGTGTTACCATTCATCAACACAATGAACTACATTGTGGCGCAAACGTCCAAATACTTATCTGAAACGCATCTAGGACTTTCCTCTGGATATTTTTGGTATTTAAAACAATCAGGGATAAAGAATCACTCAGGAAGTCAAGGTTTCGGGGCTGAAAAACGACCCAGCTCTAGTTCTAGCGAGACAAAACAATAGGAACGATGAAGAAGATGAGCGAGGAGGTCACGGTGCGCCGTGAATGATCATGAATGGGCTGCGCATCAAGCCGGCCTGTCCTACAGTAGTCGTGCATAATCAAGTGTGCACACTAGGTCATATCCTGGAGCCAGTAATAAGCAGTTGTTGTTGTTGGTGGTGGTTTTTTTAATTCTCTGCATAATTAAATGGTTACGATGTAAACAAAGTCGTTCAGAGTTGGTGGTGGTGAGAAGACTGACTTGAATAATAATGAATAATCCATTTCTTCATTTATTTACCATCAGCGCCATCCATACGAAGCCCAGAAGACACATGGAGGTTCACTGCTGGCTCTGATTAGTCAATAAAGTAGGTATGTGTGTGTGTGCTGTAGTCATTAAATACAAGAAAGAGCCTGTGAGGTTCAATAGGGGGCCGTTACACACCAAACGACTCGCTCTGGCCGACTGGGTTTCCAACAATGAAATTATGCAGAGATTTGGAAAACTAAGGGGGGGGGGGCTTCGTCTTTAAGAGGAGGTGCTCGAGAGGTACACAATCAGTGGCTGTGTGTCGACGATGCTAAAACCAACCTGAAGGTGGCAAAGTCAAACGACGGCAATTGTGAAACTCTGGAGGGGGATTATAAAAAAAAATAATAAAAAAAAAAATAGGTAAACCTTTATTTTAACTGAAGTGGCACTTCGGTTTTCATTCCCGCCACAAGACAACGTGGCAGCAGCACGAAGGCACAGGCAGCGCCACCTGCGAGAGATCCCAACGACCTGGCATGCACCAACAAATGCAAACACTGGGCGAGTGCGCTGCTGCTCTCAAGGTCTCTTGGATATTCTAGCCCTTTCGCGCTCGGTCTCCTTTCCCTGAACATTCAAAAGCCAATTGCAAGTGTTAGGATGAGCGGGTCTGCTGTCGCGACGGGTCCTTCACTCCCACCACGTGTCCAGCCTGCGTACGCGGACCCTCTGCTTGTAGTGGTACTCCTTCAGGTGCTCCTTGAGCGCGTTAGGGATGGGCAACGCGCTGATCCCGTCGTACGTGGTGCAGCTGCTGATCACGGCGCGGCAGATGTGCTGCAGGCTGAAGGGCTGCGTCCGGTGGATGGGGTTGGACAGCAGCGGCTCGAAGAACATGCAGGAGTTGGGGTCCTTGTAGTGCTCCAGGAGCCCCGTGACGGTGGGTGCATGGAACACGCTGGGGTCGTGCACGTCGAAGCTGAAGTTGTGGTTCCACTGCTCGATGCGGGCGTGCAGGGAGCGGCCGTAGCGGCGGAAGCTGACGGAGAACAGGTAGTCCTCTTGGGCCGAGTCCCGCAGGAGGAAGGTGCCCTCGGGTTTAGCCTCCAGGAGCGTCTCGGCCTCGTAGCGGTCCATCACGCCCCAGTAGCACGGCAGGTTGGTGATCTCCAGCAGGTCGGGCACCAGGCAGTGGATGTAGTCGATCTGGGTGTGGACCCGATGCTGGGCGTCCTGGGACTTGGGGCGATCCGCTTGGGGCAGGGGACCTCTTGCCACGGAATGTGGGGACGGGGAGGAAGAGGAGTCCGAATCCGGGTGGGATTCAGTGGAGAACGAGGCCGCGGAGGACGCGGAGGCGGCAGCCACCTCGTCAAGAGTGTCCAAGCAGCTTTGCAGGAGCAGCTGGTGCTGCTGCTGCTGCCTCTGCAGCATCTGCTGCTGTTGCAGAGTGGCGCGGTCGTCGCCCGCCAACTCATTCATCCCATGGGCCAACTTGGGACCCAGCTTGTACAGCGGGTTGATCTGAGCGGTCACCTCAAACGTGTGGATCTGAGCGTTGGGCGGTGGCTCGACTCCTTGCTCGATGCTTATTCTCCTCCTTTCCCGCAGGCGGTCGTCTTCGTCTTCCACCACGGCTGCAGCGCCGGCAACGGTGACAGCAGCTGCAGCTGCAGTGCCAGCACCAGCGCCGGCGGTGGCAGTGGTGGTGGCAGTGGTGGTGCTGGGGGACGAGGACGCCGCGGTTGCTCCTCCAGCAAGGGATTCCAGGACAGGCGGCTGGGAGATGGGAGCCGTGTGCTGTTTAATAAGGTACCACTTCTGAGCGAGGTCGGAACCAGCTGGGAATGGGCAGCTGTCCAGCATCAGTTCGCTTAAATGGATCTTCCTCCGGGACGAGGACACAGACGGAGACGGCGAGAGGCCCGGCCCAGCGGAAGAAGCTCCGCTGTGAGACTTGATGGGGAAACACTGGCCTACAGCGTCCTGGATCTTCTGCCTGAGGGTGCGGCTGCCTCCGGAAGACCTGCCGCCGGCCTCGGGCGCCGACTGATCTGCCCCGAACGAGTTGGACGAAGCCGGCCTGGCCGAGGTCCTCTCGGGCAGCAAGGAACTGGACGAGCCGAGCACCTGCCGCCACCGGCGCTCGCGCACGGGAGACGAGGAGTTTCCGTTTCCAGACTCCAGCCTGTTCAGGAGGTCTCCGTACTCAAAGCCATCGCTGACGGGCCGCTCGGACGCCGGCTCATGGGCCAGGTGGCCTTTCCTCTTCCCCCTGCCTCCTTTACGCCTCCCTCCGTCCTGGCGCTCCTCAGAGCGGCTCTGCCGGGCCTTGGGACGGGCACCTCGCTCTCTTTCCTTCCCGCGATCCCCTCCGTCTGTGGACATCGCTGGCAGGAGGTCTTGGACGAGCGTTTTTTTTTTTGAGGCGGTTTAAAGAAAACAGCGGGGGATCAACCGCAGTGAGGAGCGACTGGTTGTCAGCCGTCGGTCCCGTGGCCATCAACTGACCGTCAACTGCTGAGCGCGGCGCGGCGCGGCCAGAAAGCCTCACAGGGCATTTTCAGAGGGGGTGCAGCGTTTCTGGTCCTGGGTTTGGTCTGAGGGTGCAGAAACAGCACATCACATTAGGTTAACACTGCATTACCGCACCACATGGAGACACATGCTACCCTTAGTGTTGGGTGTACACCGGGTGCAGACCCTTAAAAAGCATCTGCTCCAAAGAAATGCCCAGTAAACCCATATATTCTGATCTGAGACTCTTATAATAACGTGAATTCATACTACAGTGGTCAGCACATTGGCCCAGGCCTCACTTCCGTGGACAGGTCGCTGGTAAACACCTCGGTCCGCACCGTTATTAGGGGAGTGCACCAAGAAGTGCAGGACCTTTATGGCTCCCCTGCCTTTTCCTACAGCTTAAAAAGCCTCATCTGAGCCCCTACGACTTTACACATACCCCCCATATGGTTTTACAGCAGACCCCCACGTTAGATCCCCCACAAAAGCCACGAAACGACCGAAGCTCCAGCTCTGCAGCCACAGTGGAGGCGTTAGCGGAACGGCTAACGTTAGCTAGCACGATCCTCCCCTACATCCTTTAAAACAGAGCACCGAATGAGCCCAGTATCCACCCGGCTCACCTCATACAGGCTCACAGCTCGCCACAGAAGCACCGGCTGAGCATGCCACGACTGTCCGGCCTCGTTTGGGGCACTTTAGTTACTTTTTCCCTGGTTGTGTTTGGTAGCCAGCCCGCTAACTACCGTGTAGCGCCGCAGAGCAGCGGGAACTGGAACGCGCCCTCTGTGGTTCGGAAGACTGGGGCGCGTCCGCGCGTCCGCTCGTTCACTCGTCCACTCGTTCACTCGCTCCCTACCCCTTAAAATGGCGCAGCTAGTCCACTAAAACAAGCCGTTGTGTGGTATTTAAAAATATATATATATATTATATAAAGTCAAAGTATAGGTATTATATATAAGTTTCTTATACTCGAGTTACTTGTATTCTATAACCTTTAAAGACATATTTTTAAAAGCATATTAAAAACCTATTTATTTAGTCTGGCTTTTAAAATGTTCAGTGGTCTTAGTTTCTTTATTAAATTACTATTATTTATTTTCATATAATTTTTTTGCAATTTGCAATTTTTTAACAGTTTTTGAACGAGACTTCATTTTGAAGATGTGTAATATATTGTACGAGTTATTGTATTATATTTTTACTTAATATTTGTAAATCCTGCAGATTATTATTATTATTAATTCTACAGATTATTATTATGAATCCTACAGATTATTATTATTATTATTATTATTATTAGAATTAAACCTATTAAAATAATAACCAGCAGACCCCCCCCAG
>NC_132888.1:37108548-37146048 GCF_030463535.1 Salminus brasiliensis | reverse complement strand
AGCTTTTGGATCGCACCACTGACATGTACATTTTGATCAGATAGAGTCAGCATGTGTAAATAATAAATAAATAAATAAATAAATAATAATGGGAGGGACACTCTTCTCTACACCGTTCGCTGTGGGAGAGTGCAGTTTGGGATGCAGGAAGAAGGAACCCTGCACCCTGCAGAACAGTGGAGAGGTGGAGAGACTAACCGCTCTGTGTGTTGATGACCATGGTGTGTTTTTGAGCCTGTGGGTGACGATACGCTAACCTAACCCTTTCTTAATCACCACGCAGGCTCCAGGATGGTGTGCGAGCTCCTGCTCTCCTCCGTGTGGCTGCTGTTCGTTGTGTTCTGGGTGGAGACCATCAGCGTCTGGCTGTTCCTCTGCCTGTTTTACCAGGACAGAGCCTTCTACCACTGGGGTGACGGGTGAGTGCCGGTCAGGGTCGTTTTAAGGGTACGTGGAAATTGAGGGAAATGAAAACGCCCCAGTAACACCAGTGTCTCCTTCACAGGGTGTTTGCTGATGACCCTGGCCAGATGCTCTACATGTTGAGCGGGTAGGAAAGGAAGCGCCTGTTATTTGTGGTGTGTCACCCCCCCCCCCCCCCCCCTATATTACTATACTCAGTCCCACTACCTGTCACAGTCCGCTCTACTGATGTAATGGTCACTATGGGCAGTATCGAGGTCAGGCAATCGTGTCCATATATTGAACGCTAAGTCAAGAACCTAATTATGGTGACAGGCCTGGTAACACCACCGTCCAAAACAGTCCAGGTGTTTTGAGGGGTGTTTAGAGTGTAGGACATGCCCCCCTTTTAATGGCTAACTCTCATCTTATGTTTTCTGCCCTGTTCTTGTAGAGTGGACCGCTCCGAGCATGCTCAGACCTGAGGATGTGGCGGTGGCGGCGGCGGCGGTGGTGGCGGCGTCAGTTGGGAGCGCCCGAACGGCCGACACATTTCAGACAGCGGAGAAATCTGCGTGATGGGGGGGTGAAAATTTACCCTCCGTCCATTCCTGCTGTCTTTCAACTATCTGCACTGGGCGTGAATCATGTTACAGGTGTCCCGCGGCTGGCTGAAGGTGGAGCGTTTGCGCTGAGCTTGCGGAGGAGGTTTTGCGGAGGAGCGCAGGCGGCCGCGGGGATTGTAGGATCTGTCTTGGTGTTAAAATGGGAACTCTGCCTGAATCTCTGTTGCTTTCGTCCCAGAAAGGGTGTCCTATGGGGGTGACGTTTTCTCCTTTTCCAGTTTTTCACATCGCTGGGCTTCCGGAAGTCGTCTGCGGACGGCTACAGGCTGTCGATTTTGTCACTCTTGCAGTTTTTAGGGGCTGGGGGCGTTGTACCCGGCTCCACTTCGAGCTGCCGTTGTTTTGCAGGTGTTTAAAACTGGGGGCGTGTCTGAAACTCCCTACAGCCTCTGTACAGCTGGTGGTTTATTGATAATACTCGACGCTTTCGCTCCCTTCGAGACTCCTCTTCACCTCCGGTGTCTTTGAAACGGGGCCTTACATGAACAGTTTAGATTCTCTGTCCGGATCTGGATTTCAAGTAAGCTCAGAATTAGCTAGAACCGTAGAACGCGGGTACACGAATGACCTGCCGTACCATGATGGCAAGTTTCCTCGCCTTACTTCGTGAATGCGCTGGTCAGTCGGTAACCTGCATCGACCCAAATCATGTACTAGTGCTGGATTATGTGGAGACGCTGAGCCATCACAGCTTCCTCAGAACAGTGATTCTCAGACAGGACAGGACAGGACAGGACAGTCCTCAGGGCTGGAGCGAAAATATTTCTGGTGTAAAAGAACCTCAGTAGAGCATTTCACCGGACCCTACTTTGAGGAACCGTAGCTGTAGATGAGATGTTGGTGTGGAGAACCTTTTAAAAGTTTGAAGAGCTTCCACATACACCCTTAAGAATTGGGGGGGGGGCTTTCAGGAGCCTATTAAAGAACCGTTTAGATTCTTAGACGTTACTTTACCTGGTTACATCAATTTTTAAATGTTTTTTCTTTAAGGAACCTTTTAAAATTGGTTCTATGTAGAACCGAACATTGCGCCACTATTTTTAGAACTGTATAGAACCCGGTTTTGCTTTGCCTAG
The DNA here is from genome assembly GCF_030463535.1 of Salminus brasiliensis. Classification (NCBI taxonomy): domain Eukaryota; kingdom Metazoa; phylum Chordata; class Actinopteri; order Characiformes; family Bryconidae; genus Salminus; species Salminus brasiliensis. Next base: position 37,143,944 of record NC_132888.1, on the reverse strand, counting down.
ATGGTGTGATGGAAAGGTTCTCCAGCAGTTAAGCAGATGTTCAGAGGGTTTTCTCAGAACGTAAAGGGTTCTGTTCGGGGAAGCCCCCTCGGTCCGATCCGAGTGTCTGAATGCTGACCATCGTCCGATCCAGTCCGTCTTTATGGTGTCGCCAGAAGCTTTACATTATGTGGACGTTCTTTAAACTTCCAGAAGGTTCTCGATTCCCGGTCATGCTGCTAGCCATCGGCAGCCGAGGCTCAGATTGAGCACAATTGGCCTTGCTCTCTCTGGGGCGGGTAGATGGACCAAATTCTCAAACCATCCATTTCTTTAGGGGGTCTGTAGTGGTCCTCCTGAGACAGGGGGTATCTTCAGTATCAGTCCTGAAGGCTCAGCATCCGAAAACACACCGGACACCAAGTTAAGAAAGCAGCGTGTCTGTTGTGATGGAGCTGTGGTCCAGCATTGTAAAAACATGGTGAAGGTAGTGCCGATCTGTCCTCTGATGTCCATAGCAGCAGATGTTCTGACGTCCTGTATGTTCTCCTGAAGACGCACCAGAGAAGAGACTTTAAATGTGATTGTTGATGTGTTTGTTTTTTTTGGGCGATACGACTCGGGACCCTCGCTGGTTCTTCTGTGAGACCCTCAGAGGGGTGTGGAACAGTGTTTGCGCTGTGCCTGACTTCTGTTTCTACTGGATTTCTCTCTTCTTTCTTCGGTTTGTTTTTCTTGAGCAATAAAGACAACTTTTGAGGAATGGGTCGTTCACTCTTCTCACTGTTGATGTTCCTTACAGTAGTAATTATTTTGACAAAATACATATATTTATGAATTAATACAATTATTTAATAAAATAGCTGAAAATAATTCAAAGTTGGTCAAAATATCTAGAAAATGCAGATTTACTAAAACTAAATTGGGGGAAAAAACATCTCCAAAGAACAAAGAATTGATTTTAGTAAACGAATTAAAACTGAACTGTGTTAAACTGGTCATGTGACCCTAATATATTTAGTTAAATCCTATATATATATATATATATATATATATAATCTAATATATATATAAAATCTAATATTAATCTTTATATATATATATATATATATATATATATATATATATATATATATATATATATATATAATCTCGGTGCCATTTTCGCACAAAAAAATAGAAATTATTCAAATAAAATAAGGCAAAATACCTGAAAAGGAGTTAAGTATGTAGACAAATTATTTTACAAAATGGGTAAAAATATAGAGCAATTTTCACAAATTGATTAAAAAAATATTTTGACACTTATTCAAAAATATTAACCATTATTATGACAAAAATACATCAAAATATCAATGAAATAAAACATTTTCTTGATAAAATAGCTGAACAGAATTGGTCAGAATATCTAGACAGTGCTTATTTATGCTACATCAGTCAAAAAGAAATATCCAAAACAAAAAAACTAATAATTTATAAATAAATAAATTAATAAAATTCAGAGCCGGTCAGAAAATCTGGGGCCCTGTTTGAATTCGCCCCCTGCTCCCTACATAGGGCCCTACTTAGGGCACACTTGTTACTTCCACGCATAGCTAAATAATCCACGGTACGTTTGTAGGAGACTAAGCGCTTTAGGGCTGAAACACAAACGTTTAAATGTTGTTAAAACGTTTAAAACTTTTACGGTGTTGAAGTGAAACATCGCTGGAACCGCTGAAACGGCTCAGCTCGGCTCGGCTCAGCTCGGCTCGGCTCGGCAGCGCCTTCCTCGCCTCAGGGGGCGGCTGCGGTCAGAGCGCGGTGCCGTGTGAGCGTGTGGCCGTGGATCAACCGTCCCAGGCTGGAAACAGAGCCGCGCTTCGGGCTCGATTCTTCAAGCTTTAAGACCTTAATAAAACCCGGAGGAAGAGGAGGAGGAGGAGGAGAGTCTGAGTGAAAGAAGGATCGGATCTGCTGGAAATGGCCCCGACGATTCAGACTCAAGCGCAGCGGGAGGATGGGCACCGGTAAGCGGCTAGCGCCGACCCAGACCGCGCCGCTGAAAGTAGCCTGGCCGCCCAGCTCTACCCGCCCAGACAGGCTGCAGAAGCGGCGCTGACTGGGGCTCTTCATTTACAGGGGCTTAGCTTGCAAGGATCGGCTGATAATCCAGGGGTTTGGGCGGAACCGTTTAGCTAAGCTATAACAGCTACAGCTAGCGGTGCTAGTGGCTAACGCTACCGCTAGCTAGCACCTAGCTAACGAGCTAGCTATAGCTATAGCTCCCAATAACTAACCCAGCGTTGATTAAACGGTGTGAAAATGGTGTGAAATAAGCCCGAAACTCGCGCTGAGCTCCGAGGTGTTAAACACTCGACGTGTTTCCATTAATTCGCCGCAGTAAAGTGCTAAAGCTAAGCTAACCCGAACGTCGCGCATTAGCGTTAGCATGCTAGCTCGCTCGCTCGCCCGCTGCGTGGGGGCTGATCGCCACCAGCGATTTTACTGTCCTTCACCTAAAACCCCTAAATCAGCCCCAAAATAATAATTTACTGCGATTAAAATACTTAACATTTAATTTATAGATGTTTAATTTCATTAATTTCATTAGTTTAATTAATTTATAGACCCCGTCCTTATATTCAGCTGGTATTGAGGATTTCTTCAGGCTCATATAGGAGAAGTTCACCAGCTCCAACCTGTAAAATGTGAATAAAATCAGTGGATTATTTTAATAATGTTTAATAAATTCAATCAAATTCTGAAGAAACATGGTCCAACACCAATGTTCTCACTCAATTCTGCAAAATATATTTTGACACTAGTTCAGAATATTTACAATTTCTTTAAATATCTAGAAAACATGTCGTTCTTATCTTATTTTGCTTGTTTTAAGAATTTTTCTAGCTACAACAAACAGTTTTCCAATTTTAATATAAACTAAAATTAGATAAACTAAAAAATATTCATTACAAATTATGTATTCGTTTGACAAAAAAAAAAATTCTAGCAAGTAAATCATTTCAGTAAAACGGGCCAATACGTTAATAATTAATACAAAGATTGTTCAACAAAATTGGGAAAATTGCAGTAGCCAAAAAGTAAAAATTAATAAATTATTAGTAAGAAATATATTTTTTCTCAATTTACAATAAAGTTCACATGAAATAATTTATGTCAGCAAAACTGGTCAAAGCATGTCGAATATGTTGAACTCTTAACACAAAATATATATTTTTTAACACATTTTTTACATTTGTTTTTTTTTTCTCACATAGTTCAAAGAATCCAGAAAACAAGTTATTCTTACATAAAAACATTAAATGTTTAGCTTTTGTTCAGAATTATGTTAACTAATCCATCAACAGTTCACCAATTCCAATCCTAATGAATTGTGTGGGATCCAGAAAATGAGGTTATTTGGACAATAAATAAAATATGTAGCAAATATATCTTTTGTTTTTTTTTAGGAAGCAGACCAATACAGTTATAAAATAATAATACAATTGGTCAGAATTTCTAGAAAATAGCAAAAATGTAGGTAAACGTTTGCAGAATAATGATGTATTTTAACAAAACTGGTAAAAAATATGTAGAATAAAATACCAAAAGTACCAACAATGTCATTATTTTCACAGGTAAAAATTCATTAATTTTTACATTAAAGTTGTTACTTTTGTTCAGAAATATTTTGACTAATCCATCAACAGTTCATCAATTCCGATCCAAATGAAATATCCAGGTGACAGATTTGTGTGACAAATAAAAGATATTGCAAAGACATCACTATTCATAAATAAATCAAATAAATCAATCAAACAATACAGTAATAAAATATGAATACAAAGAATTGGTCAGAATATCTAGGAAATAGCATTAACAAAAAAAAAAAAGTCAAAATGCCCAACAAAATTTGTCAAATTAGGGAAAATTTTCACGTTATATTGTGATGTATGTCCGCAAGAAGTTTCTAAAAACATAGCTCTTCACGAAATTAGTCAAAATATTTAGACAAATTAATTAAAAATATCGTAATATAAATTTTACGTTAAATATGTTGGTTTAGTTAGCTTAATTCGTCGAGAGTTCACCAGTTCCGATTATTCGGAAATGAACATTTCAGCACAGTTCATCCGTTTTTTTTCTGTCTCATTTAATTAATACTTGTTCTTTTGATCTCTCAAAGTACCATCTTTCTTATAGCAGAACTCTACTGGACCTTTTCCCAGTTTTCCCAAAGACTTCTTTACATTAACCAGCCTGGACCGGTAGAGTGAGTGGGCTGGGTTTTCTGAAAGCTCTGTATTCCAGAGACTAGTAGGGCTGGGTGATATTAAAAATACTTTATCAAAATGTTTAATTACTTTTTTTTGGATACATGATATTTATCACGATACATACTGTATAATTACAGACTAAACACATCTGTAGCAACAGATTCTTATAAACTACTCTTCAGATCCTCTCCTGTACTGAATACAGTGATTTATACTCTACATCTGCTGCTCTTCATCTAATGAACCCTTCAGTCTAATTACACTGTTCGTAATGTTAGAAACCTGCAGCTGATCAGTGTTTATTAACACTAACAGTCTCCTCCATATGATTAGGAAAGCTTATTGTTATCACCATAAATTGTATCATGATAAACTGCTCTAGCTCTAGATACTAGGCTAAACCACATTACTGGCAGGTGGATGTGCACCATGACTGTATTCGAAAGTCTCAAAGGTTCTAGATAGTTGTTGAGGAGCTGTAAAAACAGTTGGGGGAACTTGTAGATGTATTTAGACCAGAGAACAAAGCTTCAGTAATATCAATATTAAGAAGGTCTCATATTTCTGAGAGTCAAATAAACTTGGATAACTTCGACAGTTAATATTGAATTAATTTAATATTTAATTCATATTTAAAATATCTAATTTTAGTTGTTATAAAACTGTTGTTTGTTTGTTGTTGTGATTTATTTATTAGTTAACTATTATTTATTTTTCTCCCCCCCCGCCCCCCCCCCCCTGCAGGAGCTCCTCACACAGAGCCATACCGGAAAGGTACCGTATGTCTGATTTCTCGACGTATCGGACAGTATCGGACTCCGGCTTTGTTTCTCTACAGATTTGTGCTGTTTTCCTCTCTCTGATCCTTCAGGTCCGGAGTCGTGTGCCGAGTCAAATACTGCAACAGCCTCCCCGATATCCCGTTTGACCCGAAGTTCATCACGTACCCCTTCGACCAGCACAGGTACGGGAGCTGCTCTCCACCGGTGGTCTTGGGACCGACTGCGAGGAACACATGGGTCTTACTGATCTCGGCCTTCTTTTTTTTTCCACATCCAGTTTGTCACTGCCAATTAGCTCCCCACACACAAGCAAGGGTGTGGCAAGGGCTTAACACACAGGGCTTAACACACCTCCAATACAAGCAAAGCCAGCCACCTCCTCTTTTCAAACAGGCGCCGGAGCGGCATCGCCAGGCAGCCGCCGCGCTCTGAGGAAAGCGCCGGGTCCCCGGCTCCCCCGCTCCCCCGCACCAGCTAACAGGCGCCTGTGCCGATGCTGATGGCCGTAGTGGTAGCACATTAGACCCCTGAGCCACATAAAGGGCTGATATTTGATTATGGTTTTATTGAAATTAGATCAGACTAGATCAGACTTGTCATTGTTTTATTTTTTCTCATTAACCAATAAGCTTACATGCGTATGTGTATAGAAAACATTGCGTCACACCTACAGCTAGTTTTCTTTTTTTTTAATTGATTAATTACTAAATATGAATTTTTTTATTCATGAATTTTTACTGAGGGAACTCAGTGGTGGGACGATGTTTCTTCTGTTGGTGCTCAGCTCTTTTTCTTCTTCCTGCAGGTTTGTGCAGTATAAGGCCACTTCACTGGAGAAACAGCACCGGCATGAGCTGCTCACAGAGCCGGACCTGGGAGTCACCATTGACCTCATCAACCCAGACACGTACCGTATAGACCCCGACAGTAAGTGCCTAGAACATACGTCAGGGTCACCCCAGTACTGGACCTCAGTCCACAGTGTCAGGCAGCACACGAGTAAGCCCCAAGCTTAGGGCTGCTGCCAGCAATTTAGCTAACACGGCTCTGTCTCTCGCCCCCTGTTCAGTTTTGCTGGATCCTGCGGACGAGAAGCTCCTGGAAGAGGACATCCAGGCTCCCTCCAGCTCCAAGCGGTCCCAGCAGCATGCTAAGGTGGTCCCATGGATGAGGAAGACCGAGTACATCTCCACAGAGTTCAACAGATATGGAGTCTCTAATGACAAAGTGGAGGTCAAGTGAGTAGCACATGCATCACTCCCGTTTTCTCTGGCCGCCACGCAGCTTTCCCCTCAATCAAACCGGGGCCTGACCTAGCTTACAAGGAATAGGTCGAATGTTAGCCTGTGCCTGCTGTATCAACGCACCGTGTGTTTGTGCGCAGGATTGGTGTGTCCGTCAAGCAGCAGTTCACAGAGGAAGAGATCTACAAGGATAGGGACAGTCAGATCGCTGCTATCGAGAAGACCTTCGAGGACGCCCAGAAAAACGTGAGTACGCAGCCAGAACACCCCCCCCCCCCTATACACACTCCTCTAATGAACGGGGAAGGTATATCCCTTCAGAAACACTCAGTGCACCCAGTGTAATAACAGTTACCTAGTAAATTACATGGGTGGTTACTAGTGTTGCACCGATACCGGCACTTTCACACGGTCTCAGTATCAGCAGTAGTAGAGAGAGAGAGTATCAGCACCGATACCTTGAAGCCTACTGACACCCTACTTTATTAAAAAAACCAAGCGTTTAAAGGAAACACTGAAGCTTCGCAGCTTTTTACACAGAGAATTTGTGAAATTGCTGCAGAAGCTCTTTCTGTTTCTAAACCTCCTCTGCTCTGAGATGTGAATTTGAACACCAGTTAAAAGCTGTTTGGTCCAACTCGGCCAGATCATGCTCCCCTACCTGCACGTGTTTCTGCATTGTGGCCGTTTTTATATTATTTCATAGCTCTGAAACTCTGAAATGTGCAGATCCTCAACCAGTAAAGCGTATTAGATCTTATCTGGGGGAAAATAGGACCTATAAAAAGTGGTTTAGAGTCGGGTGTCCGGTTATTTAAGTCAGATTGGTATCCATATCGGTACTCGGTATTGGCAGATACTTGAAAATCTGGTAGCAGTGCATCCCTAGTAGATTTATACAATTGATTGGGTACCTTAATACCTTAAAATATATATATATATATATGTAGGTATTTGTCACTTCATGTTGGTGTATATATATATTTTTTTTGTCTCTGTACAGATCACACAGCACTACAGCAAACCAAGAGTTACGCCCGTGGAGGTGCTGCCCGTCTTTCCTGACTTTAAGGTACCACACCAAGCTCTCCAGATTCCCGCTTTGGGTTTAGCCCCGTGCATGTAGGTGTGCCGATACTGTCTCCTTGGATTCAGCGCTCTCTCTTTTCCTCTTCCTCCCTTAGATGTGGATAAACCCTTGCGCTCAGGTCATCTTCGACTCGGACCCCGCTCCCAAAGAGGTGTCCGGCTCCGCCGCCGTAGACATGATGTCGCAGGCCATGATCAGGTTCGTCTTGCTAGAGTCGCAGCGAAGTGTCTATAAGAGACGTGCTCCCATGTCTGGATATCAGTGAGTGGTAGCTGATGCGTCGCCCGTGTGCCGCTGTTTGTCTCCGCAGGGGAATGATGGATGAAGAAGGGAACCAGTTTGTGGCGTACTTCCTGCCCAACGAGGAGACGCTGCGCAAGCGAAAGAGAGACGTGGAGGAGGATATGGACTACATGCCTGAGGAGCTGTAAGACAAGCTGCCTCGTAATAAAGATGGTACTGAGAAGCAGCTCCAGGAAGAATACTGACCATCTCGCTTGCGTCCCCTTTGTTCTGCAGGTACGACTATAAGATCGCCCGGGAGTACAACTGGAACGTGAAGAATAAGGCCAGCAAAGGCTACGAGGAGAACTACTTCTTCATCTTCAGAGACGGAGACGGCGTCTATTACAACGAGCTGGAGACCAGGTGTGTGTTCTGTTACTCTGATTGCTCTGCTACAGTGGCCACGAGCCAACTGACTGGTTCGTCCACAGGTCCGTGGCCTTAGCACACGCTAGCATTACCTTAGTGAGGCAAGCTGTAGATCATCGTTTATGCCAGGACCACAGCTAGAGCTATCCGTTAGCATAGTGCTAACCGCAGGCCGAAGTCGTCACACGCTCACGTCGAACCTCAGTGACGAACCTCAGGTGGATTCCAGCATTATTTATGGCCCCCCCTTGTGTGCTTTGAGATTGCATGGTTCATCTGCGTGGACGTTACACCATGAACTGATGAACTGAATTACAGCTTCAGGAAGTTAGCAGGCTAATGTTAGCCAGCTACATTAGCCTTGTAGTTGTAGTGCATGACTAAAAAGTATACATTTGCATAGTTTTATAAACCTGTGTGTGTCTTTGTGTGCGTTCCCCAGAGTGCGTTTGAGCAAGAGGAGAGCGAAGGCAGGAGCTCAGTCCACCACCAACGCTGTCCTGGTCTGCAAGCACAGAGACATGAACGAGAAAGAGCTGGAGGCTCAGGTATGGAACCGGACACTTGTACACATCCGCTTTCTGACATTAGCAAGTAAGGTCCCACCAGTGGGCGGGGAGCGTTTGCCATGGCTGGTCCCTGGTTAGTGTGCAAGTGGTAGTGGAGTGAGGATGGTGTGGTCAGCATCCAGTGGAAAAACACCGCTACTGCCCAGATAATCATTCATATTTCACAGGAGACCTTTGCACCTTACTGTACACGCTAGAAAAGAAAGGAAGGAAAGTAATGATGTGTGTGTGTGTGTGTGAACTGCAGGAAGCCCGAAAGGCTCAGCTGGAGAATCACGAGCCGGAGGACGAGGAGGAGGATATCGACATCGACAAAGACATGCAGGACTCCGGTAATGCAGCCGTCATACTGGGAATAACGGTCAAGCTCACATTGCACTGGGAGTTACCAACAAATAGGACAGAGGTGGGCAACGGGGGGGCGGAGTCCAGCACAGTTTGCTGATTTCCCTGCTCTAACAGACCTGCTTAACCTAGCAGTTAATAGGTGAGCCGAGTCAGGTGGGCTTAAGCAGGAGAAGCACAAAACTGTAGGAATCCGGCCCTCCGGGACTCGAATTGGCCACTCCTGTTGGTGTGGATGGCCATTACTGGGGATGATGATGATGATGATGGTGGTAGAATATTGGGAATCCTAAAAATACAAGGTTTTCAATGGGGACTGTTTGGCGCTACATGTATCCCTCCACAGTGGATGGATTTTGAGGCCGGAGTCGTCTTCTGTGAGGGAGCTCTTAGACCCACCACTGTGGACAACTCGCACCCGTCCCACCCCCTCTGACCGTTACCAATAGGTGCTGTACTATTGCTAAACCCACGCCTGTGTGTTTGTCCCCCTGCAGGCGACGAGAAGGAGAAAGGCAGCGAGAGCGAGAATTCGGAGAGCGATTCGGACCGCGAGGACGAAGAACGCCGCGGCGAGGACGACGAGGAGGATGAGGAGGAGGACGAGGGCGGAGAAAAGCGCAGGGAGAGGAAGGCCAGCGGGAGTGGCAGCGAGAGCGGAGAGGACCGCCAGGCCCGGGACGAGGAGGAAATCTTCGGCAGCGACGACGACAGCGAGGAGGAGGAGGACGGCGGGCGGCGCAGCGGCAGCGAGGACGAGGAGGAGGGAGAAGGAGGCGGGAGGAGGAGCGGCAGCGGCTCCCCGGCCCACAGCAGCAGCGGCCACTCCGAGGCCGACCAGCACAGCGGCAGCGACAGGGCTTCGGACTCCAGCGACGGCAGCGACAGCGAATGAGATGAGAGCTGCGAGCCCTGCCTACTGGAAGAGGGACTACAGCTCCCATCATTCCTGGCTGTCCCAGCCCTCTATCCTGTTGTTATTTTTTTTTTTTTTTTATTATTATTATTATTAAAGCCCCACAATTTAATAAGCGCCATGAGTTCTGCACCTCAGACATTAGCCGAACTGAAACCTAGACCCTCCCTAGGCTCCCTTATTTGATATGGGACAAATCCCCAAAATCCATTTCTGCATACAGACCCTTTAACTACTATACTGTATCCAAGCCAGCTTGGCCCATGACCTGTGCTAACCTGGTCTCTTCTGCAGCAGTAATGAACAGCGCTGACGACTACTACTGTCCACTTAGGCCGGAGGAGTCCATCTCTGCAACACTTTACTGTAGGGCACCACACCATACCTTACCGTACCGTTCATAAGGCTACATGAGGCTGAATGTTGAAGGCTTACTCCAGCAACCTTTGGTCATTTTGAGGTCATTCCACCTCAGAAAGCTGGCGTTTGGGCCAGATTATGGTTCTTCAGGTGTCTTGTAGCCTTAGGAATGATGCCCCACGGTAAAGTACATGAACCCACGCGGAAAAGCTTTGGTGGGGGGGGGGGGGGCTGGGGTTCATCATAACCGTATTTGTGATCTGGTGTTGTTTTGTTTGTTGTTTTTTTGGTGGTTGTAGAAGGCGACGTCTCCACAGACGTCACTTTGCTGTATAAACTGCTGTAAATAAAGATAAACCAGTGGTTTTGTTACAAAAAATGAGATCTTGTCCATGTCTATCCATGTCTGAAACGAAGGTACAGTAAAGGAACTGTCGATGAAACGAGAAATAGGGACGTCTCCATCTGAGCCACTTACGATCCGCTTAAAGTTCCATCGGCTTCCGTATTTTTTCGTTCATACGTCTCAAAATATCACAGCGTTCTACGTAATTACCGAAGATGTAGAGTAGCATAAAGTAGTGCATGATCCAAAGCCTCGTTTCCACTGCAGGTCCAGCGGTTATTGGCGTGGACCCCTTAGACTGGTTACGATTGATGATTACACCTACAAGGCTAATGTAGCTACCCAACTAATAACACTAGCTAGCTAACACGTGTGTGTGTGTGTGTGTGTGTGTGTGTGTGTGTGTGTGTGTGTGTGTGACGGCTCCAGCATGCAGTTAGCACTATGCTAACACTATTCTAGCAACATGAAGATGATACACGGTCCCAGAATCATGAACGCAGTCCCAGGTCGTTCTAATTCTGCGGTAGCGATGTTGGATGAGCCCGGCAGCCAGGCCACGCTAACGCCGGGGTAGCGACGTTGGACGAGGCCCGTAGCCGACTGCGGTATGCTAACTGCTGAAGTTAGAGCGACTGGTGTTGGGAGGAACAGAACGAAGAAACTTTGTTTGGACTCAAAGCCGGCTAGCTAGGCCTAGATAAGTTCGCTAGCAGGCTAAACACCACAGCACAGCCAGTGTTCCAGCTAACTGAGGCTCAAATCACAGGTTTAGAGGATAAAGCCACAGTTTCCACTGTTTTCAGGAACGTTTGGTAGACTGGCTCATCCAGGTTTGCTTGATTTCCTTCTTACTTGAACTTAGCATGTCGCTAAACTCACCCTGAGGCCCACCAGCCCTCACCCTGAGGCTCTCTTGTACATGTACTAGATAGTCGGAACAGAAATACTGTCCTAATTGAATAAAATATCGTGGTGTACAGTACTACCGTTATAACGCCCAACCATAGCAACGTTAAGCTCACAGACGGTGGCAAGCAAAAGTCTGGGTGCCTGAGGTAAAAAAATTTATCGTGAATACTTGAACATTTTTGAATCATGTTGTTTTGACCGAAACTCGTCTCAAAATTTCCCACAATGCTCTCGGAATTTCTCGTAAACATCATAGCTCACTCCTTGAGCTGAACGTGGACCACAATGCATTGGAGCCTTGCTCCTATAAGAGGTGAGTGATGGTCACGAGCCACTGGTTGCCATGAGTTTCACATCATTTCCAATGTAGTTCATTAACAGTTGGTATAGGTTGCTCAGCGCCACATGTTGATATTGAGGACGTGTCCCAATTTGCTTGTTTTTTTTTTTAACTTAGTGAACTAAATAGTCCCTCCTTATTTAGCGCCGGACCAATTCGGGGGCCTTAGTGAGCCGCCATTCAACGTTTACCAAGCTTAATTAGCGCTGCGGTTTGGGCGACGCAGTCATCGTTAGGAAAGACCAGGCGATTCCACCAGTTTACATTAAATTTCACAAGTTTTTACGTTACGTCAGCAATTTATTTATTCTTTAAGTAGCTTAAAAACAAAGCCAGCATCGTAGGAAATTAGAAAAAGGAGTAATTGTTTTCCCGAAACCGCTACAAAATTTCAAATGACCAACTTTTTGGACAAGGGGAGGTGGAGCAGTGGTCTGACGAGGCCGGAAGGCCTTGCTTCAAGTGCATTTGACAATAACTTTCACGGAGTGTGACGGCCTAGATCTTTAATTACGTTACTGAGCAAAAAAACATCCCAAAAACCAAAACTTGGGCATCAAAACTAATGACAGCAGGCTCTTTCAGAGGTCCCTGGTCAGTCCATGGCCCCAAAACATCAGCGAAAGAAAGACAGTTTTTCCTTCAGCCACGTCTCGGTCAGGTCGTCGGCGTTCCGAGTCTCGAACACCTGCAGGGGGACAGAAGACAAGGCAAATGGAAGCTGTGGCAATGCTTAGGGGCGCTCAGCATCCTGTGGTTCGCCAGTGGCTACTAGCGGTGTGGCGAGGCAGATATGAGGGATATGAACATGGATGCTTGTGAATCCGATCTAGACTGTCTCCATGATTTGACAGCAAATCCATCTCGAACCACATCTGGAGGTAGTTTTGGAACGCGACCTCCGTCTCTCCTGGTTCCGCGTACGACATTAGTTGGCTCGGTAGCACCTACGACGTTACCACGGCGGGCCCTGCAGATAGGTTTGGGACGTCCGAAAGCGCAAATCCGATCTGATCACTTGCAAACAACAGTGCGGACAGTTATGTCAACAGATCCGATCAGATTTGCCCTCAGTCTGAACATAGTCTGAGATGTGCATCTGTACGAATCTAGATTGCGATCGCGATCCAAACCACATACGAATGTTGCTTGGATCGGATTTCTGATCGGATTTCGGATTGGATTTCGGATTGGATTTCGGATTGGATTTCGGATTGGATTTCAGATTGGATTTCGGATTGGATTTTGGATTGGATTCCGGATTGAATTCCGGATCGGATTTCGGATTGGATTCCAGATCGGATTTCGGATCGGATTTCGGATAGGATTTCGGATAGGATTTCGAATTTCGGATTGGATTCCAGAACGGGTTACGGATCGGATTTCGGATTGGATTTCGGATAGGATTTCAGATTGGATTTCAGATTGGATTCTGGAATGGATTCCGGATCGGATTCCGGATCGGATTTCGGATTGGATTTTTCGAATTTCGGATTGAATTTTGGATTGAATTCCAGATCGGATTTCGGATCGGATTTCGGATAGGATTTCAGATTGGATTTCAGATTGGATTCCGGATTGGATTTCTGATCGGATTTCGGATCTGATTTCTGATCGGATTTCGGATCGGATTTCGGATTGGATTCCAGAACGGATTTCGGATCAGATTTTGTCAGTCCAAATCAAAAATCAATCTTGATTGTAATCTTGCTATGCCAAAAATTGGATTTGGGCAGTCTGAACATTTTGGGAAGAACTCTGAGAACAACATAAATCCCACAAACCACACGTTCTTCAGACGTTCTTCAGACGTTCTTCAGTGTGTCCATATGGAACAATTGTCTTTATTGAAGAACCTTTTTAAGATGAAGAACCCTTCAAACAGGCCGACTAACCGGTTAAACCTTCATGCGTTTCTTTGACTTGCCTTAGTTCCCTAAAGAAACTTTGCTAAGGAACTATCTAGAACCGAGAATGACAGGCCTAATTCTGTTCCTCGTTGGTTCTACTCTACTGGGTTCATGTTGTCCAGAAGGCCTAGAGTTTCACACTGTCCCACTGTGAATCTGTGGGCCCCTCGTTCCTCGCACCGATACCATCACTGACCTTGGTGAGTTCTGCTGACTGGACCAGTCGGTTTTTGCTGCCGGCGTACATCATCTGCTGTTCAGGTTTGCAGCCTGGGATTCAGAGACAGACAGAGAGAGAGAGAGAGACTGAGAGACGTTCTAGACAGCGTTCTAGACAGGATCGGATGCGTATCGGGTTCCAGGTGGTGTAACGATGAAAGGCGCGAGGGTTCGGACTCACCTACGGGGCTGGAGAAGATGAAGCACAGGGGATAGGACACTCTGCCGTCTGCATGCGTCAGCTTGTAGCTGTACACTATGTACGTGCGCTTCGGTTAAGGTCAGTCACTGGCCACTTTATTAGAAACACCAGGAGCCGCCCACTGCAGACCATGGGGGGGGGGGGGGGGGGGGGTGGTATGTATGTAATATGCAGGTTTTTCCATGTTATTGTTTTTATTAAAAGGATATCTGGGCTGCCGCTCTGGAAGTTCCTCCCTCAGGTCGTCCAGTGAGATGTCCTGCAACAGAAGAGGGACAGATGGACGTCACGTCTGGAATACGGCACCAGGCCAACGTTACCCACAGACTGCTAGTACAGACAGACGGAAAGAAGAGGGATCCGGAGACGCTACCTCATACTCCTCTTCTAAGATGACCAGTTGTCTCTCCATGTCAATTTTCACTGGAAGCAGAGATCAGGGTTATTTTCAGGATGTAAGGTAAAACCGACAGTACCGCCTCTGATTCAGGACGGGAGGAGAGGACAGGACAGGGGGGGGGCACTCACTCAGTATGGCAGCGTTGGTGGTCTCCTTACGAAAGCGAAACTTCTTCAGTTTTTCTTTCAGGCTTGGGTCCACCTCACACACGACCAGGGAGCTTGACTGAAACCGCATAAAAACCCATGTCATGCCTTATTATTTATATATATATATATATATATAATCTATACATACGGTCAGCACTCATAGATCACATATAATGACTGTATAAATTATACATATATATCATATATACAGTCAGCTCTTCAGCTCCTCCCCCAATGACTGTATAGATCATATATATCATATATACAGTCAGCTCTTCAGCTCCTCCCCAATGACTGTATAGATCATATATCATATATACAGTCAGCTCTTCAGCTCCTCCCCCAATGACTGTATAGATCATATATATCATATATACAGTCAGCTCTTCAGCTCCTCCCCTAGTGACTGTATAGATCATATATATCATATATACAGTCAGCTCTTCAGCTCCTCCCCCAATGACTGTATAGATCATATATATCATAAATACAGTCAGTGTTTCAGCTCCTCCCACAGTGAGTGTATAGATCATATATATCATAAATACAGTCAGCTCTTCAGCTCCTCCCCAATGACTGTATAGATCATATATCATATATACAGTCAGCTCTTCAGCTCCTCCCCCAATGACTGTATAGATCATATATCATATATACAGTCAGCTCTTCAGCTCCTCCCCTAATGACTGTATAGATCATATATATCATATATACAGTCAGCTCTTCAGCTCCTCCCCTAATGACTGTATAGATCATATATCATATATACAGTCAGCTCTTCAGCTCCTCCCCCAATGACTGTATAGTTCATATATATCATAAATACAGTCAGCTCTTCAGCTCCTCCCCCAATGACTGTATAGATCATATATATCATATATACAGTCAGCTCTTCAGCTCCTCCCCTAATGACTGTATAGATCATATATCATATATACAGTCAGCTCTTCAGCTCCTCCCACAATGACTGTATAGACAACATATGTATCATATATGTAGCCTGTAGCCTCTTGCTTTCGTCCACACCCCTCATGGGTTCTTGTCACGGTGGAGGTTCTCGAGGGGACCCTGCGCTCCAGTCTGCTGCTGCTTTTGTTCGTTGGCTGCCGATTGGTTTATCCACAGGTCTCCAAGCGAGTCCCGTCCAGAGTAGTCTGCTGAAGGCGCTCAGAAGCAGGGCGTGGAAAGCCGGGCCTAAGCCTCACCTGCTATGGACGGGGTCAAAGGGGTCAAACAAGGGCGCTCCTCATGGGATTCGGCTATTCATGGTTGTGACATCACACACCAAGTGGGTTCCGTATGTGGAGCCTTGAGGAACTGGGAAGTGCAGCCTTGTCCGAGGGGTATCGGTGAAGATACGGATGGAAGAGCGCTGATATTCACGAAGGCTTTCCTTTAGTTCGGCTTTGCGGCGCGGTGCGGCCCTTTGGAATAAAGTATGTGCTGTAGATGCATTATTGAAGTGTTTCTGAGTGTGTGTGCGAGTGTGTGTGTGTGTGAGTGTGTGTGTGAGTGTGTGAGGTTGGTTAGACAGTGTGGCAGGAAGCGCTAGGCCGATGAAACTTCCTGCAGTGTCGAAAACAAGGGGGAACGCGTTGGCTGCACCTAATCGCTACTAAAAGAGGGGGCTCTCTGGAGGCCCCTTTCCACTGGCTGGCACACGGGGTGGGCTGCGGTGGCCAAGGTGACCGAGGTGGTCAGCAACGTCCTGAAACGCGTCCGAAAAGTAAAAGCACAAGTAAAAGTGTCTCACCATTCTGCACACTGCGATCCGGCGCGGGGCTCTGCTGGTGTAGTTCCTCCTTTCACAGAGAGCTTGTGACAGGATGCTGCTGCTGCTGCTGCTGACATCCCCGATTGCACAGAGCGGGGTGGGCACTGACGATGCCTGGCCACTTTATTGGAAACACCTACTACTACCCTGTGCTTCCATTCACTGGCCACTTTATTAGAAACACCTACTACTACCTTGTGCTTCCACTCACTGGCCACTTTATTAGAAACACCTACTACTACCTTGTGCTTCCACTCACTGGCCACTTTATTAGAAACACCTACTACTACATTGGGCTTCCACTCACTGGCCACTTTATTAGAAACACCTTGTGCTTTCACCTCCTGGCCACTTTATTAGAAACACCTTGTGCTTCTACTCACTGGCCACTTTATTAGAAACACCTTGTGCTTCCCCTGACTGGCCACTTTATTAGAAACACCTTGTGCTTCCACTCACTGGCCACTTTATTAGAAACACCTTGTGCTTCCACTCACTGGCCACTTTATTAGAAACACCTTGTGCTTCCACTCACTGGACACTTTATTAGAAACACCTTGTGCTTCCACTCACTGGACACTTTATTAGAAACACCTTGTGCTTCCACTCACTGGCCACTTTATTAGAAACACCTTGTGCTTCCACTCACTGGCCACTTTATTAGAAACACCTTGTGCTTTCACCCCCTGGCCACTTTATCAGTAATTTGATTGTGCCTATATTTAAGCCCTATGTAGTGCCCTATGTAGTGCCCTATGTAGTTCCCCATGTAGTGCCCTATGTAGTGCCCTATGTAGTTCCCCATGTAGTGCCCCATGTAGTGCCCCATGTAGTGCCCTATGTAGTGCCCCATGTAGTGCCCTATGTAGTGCCCTATGTAGTGCCCCATGTAGTGCCCTATGTAGTGCCCTATGTAGTGCTCTATGTAGTGCCCCATGTAGTGCCCTATGTAGTGCCCCATGTAGTGCCCTATGTAGTGCCCTATGTAGTTCCCCATGTAGTGCCCCATGTAGTGCCCCATGTAGTGCCCTATGTAGTGCTCTATGTAGTGCCCCATGTAGTGCCCTATGTAGTGCCCCATGTAGTGCCCTATGTAGTGCCCTATGTAGTGCCCCATGTAGTGCCCTATGTAGTGCCCTATGTAGTGCCCCATGTAGTGCCCTATGTAGTGCCCTATGTAGTGCCCCATGTAGTGCCCTATGTAGTGCCCTATGTAGTGCCCTATGTAGTGCCCTATGTAGGGATCAGGAAGATATTTGAGATTCTGCCTCAGTGTTTAGCTTCATGCTAGCAAAGCATCTGAAATTGCATAGAGGCGCTAGTGGAAATTAGCACTAGCTAATCTGAGAAGCTAAGACTGCCTATATGGTAAAGGTTTCTTCGTTAAAGGCAGCTTTATTATTTATAATGTATTTTTATTATTACTTATGTTCGTGTTGTGTTTAACCTGCGATAAAATTACGGCAGATTTTATTTAGCCAGCTAGCAGTTTAGCTAAGCAGCAGGCTAATTTTAACACATAAAATATTAAAACCCGAATCAAATCTTCACCACAGCCACAGAAATGCTGCTGAACGTGGAAATATGTCGCTAATTAAAGCAGAACTGGCTTGAAATCCTTAAAAATCCAGTTCCGGGCTTTCCGACAGCCCACCCAGTCCAGCCGAGTCCAGTCCAGCGCCGCGGGGTCCTGACCGGGTTTTGCGATCTCACGGCCAAGTCCTATTTTCTACAGTCGCCTAAATCGCGTTTAAAGCATAAATGTGTGTGTTTTTCTTGTTTCCTCCGGCATCGCAGCCTCCGAGAATATCCTCCCCTCCTCCGACCGCTCGCTCCTCGCCTCCGGCCGGGACAGAGAGGCGCTGTGCGGCCCCGGGCCGGGCAGGTTATTGTGCGGTAAATAAACTCCGACTCGCCGCTGGTGCCGTGACCCTCCAGCCGAGGCTGGGCAGATCGCAGATGGGCCGGGGAAACGAGTAGCTCTCCGCGGTGGGAACGGCACGGATACGCCCGGATCAGCTCGGATACGCCCGGATCAGCACTGCCATTTTTCCACCCAGCGCTGGAAACCGAAGAACCGTGGAAACGCGTCTTATAGGCGAGGCCTCGACCGGCTAGCGGCTCCGCAACCCCGCTCGGCTCGGCTCCGCTCCGCTAGGCTAGGCTAGGCTAGGCTACCCACCTTCCTCCCCCCACCGTGCGGATAGTTTTGGTTGTTCCGCCGCAGGTGAGTGAAACCCCCCTCTCGCCTCATTCCTCTCTGCTGGATGTTAATTATAACCATATCTGCGTTTTTATTTCTGCAGATTATCTCGTTTTATTAGCTAGCTTACTTTTATAGCTAGTAGGATTCCCACACTGGCTAAGCTAAGCTAAGCTAAGCTAAGCTAAGATAGCTAAAGCATAACCGCAACCGCATCCATATTCACTCACTTATAAACATTTAACACGGTCTTTATTATTTCAGCATTTATTTAAAATGTGAATTTGCATTTTCGGGCCTTTTTGGACCTTTTAATTGCGCTCACGGCAGGCCGTTAGCACGTAGGCTAGGCTAAGCTAAGCTAAGCTAAGTTAGCGCTAGCCAGACTGACAGCTCCAGCATCGTGTGGGTTTACACGCGTATTATTAATATTATATTAATTGCGGCGCATATTAATGTTTTAGGTACGATTTAAGTAGCTGTGTTAATCTGGAGAGGGGTGGCGGGGTGGCGGGGTGGAGGGAAGGGGGATCCGCCGTTAGCTGGCGGGCTAAAGCTAGCAGGGCTGGGGGAGCAGAGCAGGGCTGGCTGGGGGAGCCTTCGTGCTTGTGCTGTGTTTTGCACGGTTTGCTTCAGTGCTGCTAAAAACCCCCCTAAAATCCAGTTGTGTGAGTGTGTGTTCGCGTGTTTTCCAGTTTAGCTGTGCTGGTTTGGCTGTAGCCGTGTCCAGATGTCCCCTGCAGTCCGTCTGGGAGCTGGGAAAAGGGAGGGGTGGCCTGCAGAGAGAGCAAAAATGTGCAGAAAAAATGTTTCGATGGTGCCCAACCCTCTCCCCCCCTCTCTCCCCCTCTCCCCCCACCCCCCAAAAAGGGCAGAGAATCCAGAAAAATACAGGATTGCAACATTGCATGCCAATCATTTCACCCCCCCCAAAAAAACACACACACACCCACCTTCTTATAAAATTAAAAAAGTGCCCCCTAAAATGAGGTAGAGGTAGAGGCTGTGTTTGCGGGTCGGGGAAGAGTTTCGGCACCATCTGGGGGGGGTTTCTGAACGTGTCATATTGTGGGATTGCGTACTAGCGGTCAGGACCCCCTTAAAAGACCAGACCCCTGGTTCAGACCGGACTAGGTGTGATATGCTCCCTCCTAGAGAAACTGTGGCGCGCCGTTGGGTCCGTACCCATTCGCACGTCTTCACGAGGCGGTTCCAGCTCCGGGCTGTTGACGACCAAGGTTGTGGGTTCGAGACCCAGGCTCCCTGGGAAGCTGCCGCAGTTGGGCTCTCCTGAGCTCTTGTCTGTAGGGCACGTGTGGGTGGGACGGTCCGGTTCTGCGGGATAATTCGATTTGAAAAAGTAGGGCATCAATGAGCTTTATGGTATCGGTGCTCTCTATTGCCGATACTGATACAGTATCAAACGCCGTAAGACGTCCAGACTCGGGCCCCGTCCTTCCCTCGGCCCCGTCCTCCCTTCCTTCCCCTTTGGCCCAGGTAGCGGGTCAGGTAGGTCCCCTCCCGCAGTCCATACCTTCTGCTTCCAGAAATGAAGCCTCAACAGGCAACGAAGGTTTGAGCTCGGACTGAAGCAGAGCTCCTAGCCTGGGATGAATTAGCTGTGCTGTTAGTGAATAATATAATATTTAATATTATTTTTAATATGAAAAGGGGTCACAGGACGAGGACCCTGACTGTGACCCGCATGATTAGTGCCTGTACGTTAATGAAGACCAGCTCTGTCTAACCTTTCACTGGTCTGTGTCTGTGTGTGTGTGTGTGTGTGTGTGTGTGTGTGTGTGTGTGTGTGTGTGCGCGCGCAGTCTGCTGCTGGGACTGGGCTAATCTGTAATTAAGACTTGCTGTAGTCTGCAGTGAGGTGCTGTGTTTCGTTTGGACGGGGCAGCTGATTATCTGTAAGCATTACCGTAATCTGACCCGGATAAGACGGATATTGATGATGATGATGATGATGATGGTGGTGGTGGTCGTTTTTCGCTGGTATTTCGCTGGAATCAGTTTGACTCCAGGGACTGGCACTTTGGTCCCGGGATCCACCTTCAGCATCCCCTTCCGGAGCCGGAAGCAGTGGTTCAGAGACCCGAACCTCATGCTCGTGTTGACCAGTCCAGTAAATCCAGCCGGTGTCTCACGGTCCTGTGTTTTGCTCCTCCTCCTCAGCTCTCTCACTGTGGATCCGTCTCCGAGATGCAGTAGAGGAGAACCGCGGGAACCGCCCTGCTCGCTGGATACGGTCCTCGTCTTCTCCTTCACCCGTAGCCTTCGCCCCTTGACGTCGGTCTTGCTGCTCCTTTCCGTGCTGGTGGCCCTTTGCTTCGGGCCAGAACCATGTGAAGCCCTTCTTATGCAGCTCTGAGTGGACTGTAGGACTGTTGCAGGACCCATCCCCCCCCCCCCCCCCCCCCCTCCCCTCCCAACCGGGCCTCTAGGGGGCTCTCTGTTTACCTCCTGCCTGAGCAAAGACTTTCGCCCCTAACCCCGATCTACACTAAACCCCCCACCCTTAACCTGGCCTCCCCCCACGTCCCTCCCCTCCCCATCCCGAGAGGTTTCCGTTAGCGTTCAGGGCTAGCCATGATGTTCCGGGACCAGGTGGGGATTCTGACGGACTGGTTTAAGGGCTGGAACGAGTGCGAGCAGACGGTGGCGCTGCTGTCGCTGCTGAAGAGGGTGTCGAGGACGCAGGCGCGCTTCCTGCACATCTGCCTGGAGCACTGGCTGGCGGACTGCACCGAGATACACCTGTTGGAGGCCGAAGCCAACAATGCAGGTATGTTGGTGCGCAGGGGGGTGAACTCCAGGGGTCCGGTTTTAAGGTCCTCAGGTTTAAAAGGCCTGTGTGTCTCTAAACACTGACCTCTCTCTCTCTCTCTCTCTCTCTCTCTCTCTCTCTCTTTTCCTCTCTCTCCTTCACCCCAACCCCACGCCGCTCCAGCCATCGTCAGTCAGTGGCAGCAGGAGCCGAAGGAGAAGGCCGTCTCCCTGCTGCTGTCCCACCTGCCCCTGCTGCAGCCGCGGAACAGCGAAGCCAAGTGTGAGTACATGAACCTGCTGCAGAAGGTGCTGAGCCACACCATCGAGAGCAGCCTGTTCGTGGAGGAAAGCCGCCAGCTGCTCTCGTACGCCCTCATCCACCCGGCCACCACGCTGGACGACCGCACCAACCTCGCCCTCTGGCTCAACCACCTGGAGGAGCACCTGTCGGCCCGCCCTCCGCCACCGCCCGGACCGTACCACCACGCCCGGCAGGGCTCGGATGAGTGGCCCGGCCCCACGGAGTCTCTGGAGGCGCACGGCTGGCACGATAAACCCCCCTCGAGCTGTAGCTCGCCTGCCGGGCAGAACGGGCATATGGCCTTCCCGGGCACAGGCGGGGTGCCCTCGCCGATCAACATTGGTAACAGCACGGGTCAGTGAGTCGAATTCATGCCGATCAGGCGCGTTCGAAGTGCGGTTCTGGGGTCCGATGATAAAAACAGCAGCAAAACACACCGGCTGGACAGCAGTTATTAATGATTAGCTGTTTACAGTATATAACATCAGAATAAACCCAAATAAGCATACAGTCAGTGAGTGTCTACCTGTAATTAACGCTATATAACATTAGAATAAACCCAAATAAACAGAAAGTCAGTGGTCAGTGAGAGTGTCTACCTGTAATTAAATCTATATAACATTAGAAGAAACTCACATAAACAGAAAGTCAGTGGTCAGTGAGTGTCTACCTGTAATTAACTCTATATAACATTAGAATAAACCCAAATAAACAGAAAGTCAGTGGTCAGTGAGAGTGTCTACCTGTAATTAAATCTATATAACATTAGAATAAACCCAAATAAACAGAAAGTCAGTGGTCAGTGAGAGTGTCTACCTGTAATTAACTCTATATAACATTAGAATAAACTCACATAAACAGAAAGTCAGTGGTCAGTAAGAGTGTTTACCTGTAATTACCTCTATATAACATTAGAATAAACCCAAATAAACAAAGACCGTGGTCAGTGAGAGTGTCTACCTGTAATTAAATCTATATAACATTAGAATTAACCCAAATAAACATAAAGTTAGTGGTAAGTGAGTGTCTACCTGTAATTAAATCTATATAACATTAGAATAAACTCACATAAACATAAAGTCAGTGGTCAGTAAGAGTGTTTACCTGTAATTACCTCTATATAACATTAGAATAAACCCAAATAAACAAAGACCGTGGTCAGTGAGAGTGTCTACCTGTAATTAAATCTATATAACATTAAAATAAACCCAAATAAACATAAAGTCAGTGGTCAATGAGAGTGTCTACCTGTAATTAACTCTATATAACATTAGAATAAACCCAAATAAACAGAAAGCCAGTGGTCAGTGAGAGTGTCTACCTGTAATTAACTCTATATAACATTAGAATAAACTCACATAAACAGAAAGTCAGTGGTCAGTGAGAGTGTCTACCTGTAATTAAATCTATATAACATTAGAATAAACCCAAATAAACAAAAAGCCAGTGGTCAGTGAGAGTGTCTACCTGTAATTAACTCTATATAACATTAGAATAAACCCAAATAAACAAAAAGTCAGTGGTCAGTGAGAGTGTCTACCTGTAATTAACTCTATATAACATTAGAATAAACCCAAATAAACATAAAGTCAGTGGTCAGTAAGAGTGTCTACCTGTAATTAACTCTATATAACATTAGAATAAACCCTAATAAATATAAACTTAGTGGTCAGTGAGAGTGTCTACCTGTAATTAACTCTATATAACATTAGAATAAACCCAAATAAACATAAAGTCAGTGGTCAGTAAGAGTGTCTACCTGTAATTAACTCTATATAACATTAGAATAAACCCAAATAAACATAAAGTCAGTGGTCAGTGAGAGTGTCTACCTGTAATTAACTCTATATAACATTAGAATAAACCCAAATAAACATAAAGTCAGTGGTCAGTGAGTGTCTACCTGTAATTAACGCTATATGTTTATTAGGGTTTATTCTAATGTTATAGTCAGTGGTCAGTGAGAGTGTCTACCTGTAATTAACTCTATATGACATTAGAATAAACCCTAATAAACATAAAGTCAGTGGTCAGTAAGAGTGTCTACCTGTAATTAACTCTATATAACATTAGAATAAACCCAAATAAACAGAGAGTCAGTGGTCAGTGTAGGTGTCTACCTGTAATTAACTCTATATAACATTAGAATAAACTCACATAAACAGAAAGTCAGTGGTCAGTGTAGGTGTCTACCTGTAATTAACTCTATATAACATTAGAATAAACCCAAATAAACATAAAGTCAGTGGTCAGTGAGAGTGTCTACCTGTAATTAACTCTATATAACATTAGAATAAACCCAAATAAACAGAAAGCCAGTGGTCAGTGAGAGTGTCTACCTGTAATTAACTCTATATAACATTAGAATAAACTCACATAAACAGAAAGTCAGTGGTCAGTGAGAGTGTCTACCTGTAATTAAATCTATATAACATTAGAATAAACCCAAATAAACAAAAAGCCAGTGGTCAGTGAGAGTGTCTACCTGTAATTAACTCTATATAACATTAGAATAAACCCAAATAAACAAAAAGTCAGTGGTCAGTGAGAGTGTCTACCTGTAATTAACTCTATATAACATTAGAATAAACCCAAATAAACATAAAGTCAGTGGTCAGTAAGAGTGTCTACCTGTAATTAACTCTATATAACATTAGAATAAACCCTAATAAATATAAACTTAGTGGTCAGTGAGAGTGTCTACCTGTAATTAACTCTATATAACATTAGAATAAACCCAAATAAACATAAAGTCAGTGGTCAGTAAGAGTGTCTACCTGTAATTAACTCTATATAACATTAGAATAAACCCAAATAAACATAAAGTCAGTGGTCAGTGAGTGTCTACCTGTAATTAACGCTATATGTTTATTAGGGTTTATTCTAATGTTATAGTCAGTGGTCAGTGAGAGTGTCTACCTGTAATTAACTCTATATGACATTAGAATAAACCCTAATAAACATAAAGTCAGTGGTCAGTAAGAGTGTCTACCTGTAATTAACTCTATATAACATTAGAATAAACCCAAATAAACAGAGAGTCAGTGGTCAGTGTAGGTGTCTACCTGTAATTAACTCTATATAACATTAGAATAAACTCACATAAACAGAAAGTCAGTGGTCAGTGTAGGTGTCTACCTGTAATTAACTCTATATAACATTAGAATAAACCCAAATAAACATAAAGTCAGTGGTCAGTGAGAGTGTCTACCTGTAATTAAATCTATATAACATTAGAATAAACCCAAATAAACAGAAAGACCGTGGTCAGTGAGAGTGTCTACCTGTAATTAACTCTATATAACATTAGAATAAACCCTAATAAACAAAGTCAGCGGTCAGTGAGAGTGTCTACCTGTAATTAACTCTATATAACATTAGAAGAAACACATTTTGCTTTGTGTAGTTCTTTATTTTTATGTAATGAATTATTTATTGGTTGATCTCCCCAGGCCTCCCCTGTCAGGTACAGCCGAGCTCTCTGAAGCGCTCCATGTCCCTTGTTCCCACCAGCTCTGATTGGCTGAGCCAGGACGAGGCGGGCGGCCGACAGGGAGTGGGTGGTGCGGAGCACGCCCCTCTCTCGCCGCAGGGCAGCGTAGCGTCATCGGGCAGCGAACAGACGGAGGAGCAGGCCAACACGCGCAACACCTTCCAGGAGGACGGCAGCGGCATGAAAGGTCAGGGAGCGGCCAGGGTCACTCTCACTTCTCACCCCCGCCTTACCTTAGGCACTGTCCTGTATAGCGGCCTAACGCTCACGGCCTCGTCTCATCGCACGGAGGTTGGTTAGGGTACCTGCTGAGCCGTGCATGCAGTCCAGGATAACCGCTGATCCTGTAGACCTCACCCTCTGTGGTGCAGATGGAGCCATAGACCTGGCCGAGCATGAAGTTCAGCGCAGTCTTTTTAATTATTTAATTATTATTATTATTATTATTATTATTATTCTCAACCAATCCGATTCAAAACTAACTGTTGTATGAATATCAATAATGCGTATTGATGATGATCTCTGGTCTGCGTATGTCCTGGTAGATGTGCCGACGTGGTTGAAGAGTCTCCGTCTGCACAAGTACGCGTCGCTTTTCTCCCAGATGAGCTACGAGGAGATGATGGTCCTAACCGAGCAGCATCTGGAGTCACAGGTTGGTCCCAATCAGCTGAAGCCGGTCCAAGTTGGGGGGGCGATTGCTCTTGAAAATAGCTTTTACCCATTAAAAAAAAAGGCTTAACTTTCAATGGAAGTCTTGGACAAAAGTATTGGGACACCTGCAGGAGCTTTTATATGACATCCCAGTCTAAACCCATAGGCATTATTAATAAGGAGCTGGTCCTCCTTTGCTCTAAGCTCTACCAGCAGCAGCAGGTCTGGAGCTCTGCTGCAGTTACTGAGTCAGTTGGAGGCTTTTCTGCACCCAGCCCTGACCCCCCCCGCTCTGTAACTTTACGTGGTCTGACAGACACTCGGTGGACACTGAGCTGCTCTCTGTGAGCTGTTCCTCCTAAACTCTTCCACTGTTCAATACTAACACCACTCACAGCTGTTGTTGTTGGTGCAGCGGTGTCTCCTATCACATACAGAACCACGCTGGAGTTCAGTGAGCTCTCTAGAACCTCCCGTTCTTTCACTGATGTGTGGAAGAAAGGCAGACTGCAGGACTGAGGGCTTGATTTTACCCACCTATGAGTGAAATGCTTGAGTTCAGGGATTTTTAAAAGTTGTGTCCCAATACTTTTGTCCGTGTGGTGTATAAAGTGCTTGGTCTTTCTGCTCTGGTTTGTGTTTCTGAGGGTTCTGTATTGTCTCTTTCGTAGAACGTGACCAAAGGCGCTCGGCACAAAATAGCGCTGAGCATTCAGAAGCTGAGGGAGAGGCAGAGCGTCCTCAAGTCTCTCGAAAAGGTACACACACACACACACACACACACACACACACCGCTGAGCCAGAACATTACAGCCACGCCTGCTTAATATCCATCAAAACGGCTCGCTTTACGAGAGCTCTGAAGGAGGTATCGGTGGTCTCTAGCCCCAAGACATTCCAGCAGGTCCTTAAGGTCCGCTTAGTCAGTACTGTAGAATGGAAGCTCAGTTATGCATCGGTTGGATTATCAGCCCAAATATGCCATCGGCCAGCGAGTCTGCGGATCCTAAAAGCTGGTCAGATTGTAGGATATATATATTTTGCGAGTTCCTGCTGCTCTGTGAGAGGTCGCAGCACACTGCGGTTCCTCATTCAACCACTAGGTGGCATTACAACCCTCACTGACGGCTGCAGAAACCTGTTAAAGCCATTGTTTTCTTTTTAATTATTATTATTATTATTATGTTTTTTTTTTTTACTGTACCCCTATGGATGGGGACCATCAGTTAGCCCAGTGCAGTGAGTAGCAGCAGAGCTAACCTTAACAGAAGCCCTGCACGATGACCATCTATGCCTGGACAGGTTAATAGGGCCGTCAGGCGCTCGATCGCTGTCGCTGGGTCCGTCTGTAGTCTTAATGTTTTGGCTGGCTCATCTTCATGTGCAGTGTGACTTCGGCCTGTGCAATACCGCCGCCTCAGGATGCTGCACCCTGCAAACGAGCTGCAGCGTTCTCTACAGTGTGGTGGTGTGAGAGTTCTGACCAATCACGGGTGGTGTTGGTGGTGGTGGTGGTGGTGGTGGTGTTGGTGTTGCTGCTGCTTCTGATGTGGACCCCGACTGTCTCGCAGGATATTCTAGAAGGTGGGAACGTCCGGAACGCCCTGCAGGAGCTGCAGCAGATCATCATCACGCCAATCAAAGCTTACGCACCGCCCTCCACCGCCCAGAGGGAGGCGGAGCCTGGCCCCACGCCCGCAGACAAAGCAGGCAATCCTGGAGAAGACAAGGACACGTCTGTGGAGGGTTTCCAGACGCACAACCCTCCGCCGTGTGACGGGGAGTCGTCGACTACACCCATTTCGGAAGGGGACATCCCGGGACAGTTCACTCGGGTGATGGGGAAAGGTAGGCTGCAGTGACTGGGTGCCGTACTCTGTCTATTTGAGGTGGAATGGAGAGTCGCCAGCGCACCCATCAGCCATCACCGCTCTTCCATATAAAATGCTTGTCTGTTTTCAGACGATTTTGTCGTTTAATGCACAAACAGCACCAGCTGTCAGTTAAAGGTGTGTACCGAAGGGGGGCTCTGTTATTTGTGTAAGCACAAAGATCGGATAGGTACAGGCTGTCAGTCAGCGTCTGTGTGCTCTGATAACAGTAATATCCAGTATGAAGTTCTAATATCATTAATATCCAGTATGAAGTTCTAATATCATTAATATCCAGTATGAAGTTCTAATGGCATTAATATCCAGTATGACGTTCTAATGGCATTAATATCCAGTATGAAGCTCTAATAACATTAATATCCAGTATGAAGCTCTAATAACATTAATATCCAGTATGAAGCTCTAATAACATTAATATCCAGTATGACGTTCTAATGGCATTAATATCCAGTATGACGTTCTAATGGCATTAATATCCAGTATGAAGCTCTAATAACATTAATATCCAGTTTGAAACTTTAATAACATTAATATCCAGTATGAAGTTCTAATGGCATTAATATCCAGTATGAAGTTCTAATGGCATTAATATCCAGTATGAAGTTCTAATGGCATTAACATCCAGTATGAAGTTCTAATGGCATTAATATCCAGTATGAAGTTCTAATAGCATTAATATCCAGTATGAAGTTCTAATAGCATTAACATCCAGTATGAAGTTCTAATGGCATTAATATCCAGTATGAAGTTCTAATAGCATTAATATCCAGTATGAAGTTCTAATAACATTAATATCCAGTATGAAGCTCTAATGACATTAATATCCAGTATGAAGTTCTAATGACATTAATATCCAGTTTGAAGCTCTAATGACATTAATATCCAGTTTGAAGTTCTAATAGCATTAATATCCAGTATGAAGCTCTAATGGCATTAATATCCAGTATGAAGCTCTAATGGCATTAATATCCAGTATAAAGCTCTAATAACATTAATATCCTGTATGAAGTTCTAATAACATTAATATCCTGTATGAAGTTCTAATAACATTAATATCCTGTATGAAGCTCTAATAACATTAATATCCTGTATGAAGCTCTAATAACATTAATATCCTGTATGAAGCTCTAATGACATTAATATCCAGTATGAAGTTCTAATAGCATTAATATCCAGTATGAAGTTCTAATAGCATTAATATCCAGTATGAAGCTCTAATGGCATTAATATCCAGTATGAAGCTCTAATGGCATTAATATCCAGTATGAAGTTTTAATATAATTAATATCCAGTATGAAGCTCTAATGACATTAATATCCAGTATGAAGCTCTAATAGCATTAATATCGGCCGTCTGTGTGCTCGGGGTAAGGAAACTTCAGGATCAGGTCATCCTCTGTAATATTATGTGATCTGCATCATTTAGTGCTGAGTGATACAACAGTATCTCGAGGGATTAGGGAGGGCCAATTGTCACAGCAGTGTTCAGCCAATTCCACCAAACTCCTGCTGTGTTTTCCAGTGTGTACTCAGCTGCTGGTCTCCAGGCCGGACGAGGAGAACATCAGCTGCTACCTGCAGCTCATAGAGAAGTGTTTAACACATGAGGTGAGTTCAAGTTCAAGTTTACTTTGGGTTCAGAGTTTAGATTTATTTATTTATTTATTCATTTAATTAATAATGTTCACACGTGAGGCGGCCTGTAGGAGCCTAAGGGGCCCTATTTTAGCAGTCTTTAGGCTCCTCCTGTGTTTTCCGCTGCCGAGATCCAGATACAGCAAAACTCCAGAAACTGACCTGAGCACCCCTCATTTCGAGACCACCGTGCCCAAGAGCGCTGCTCTTTAAACGAAGCAGACGGACGGTGTAAAATTAGACTGGGTGTGAGACAGCAGCCAGTCATGGTGTTGGGATCCATCTGTTGCTGTGTGTTAATGGTACGTGTGGTGTCCTGCAGGCGTTCACCGAGACGCAGAAGAAGCGGCTGGCGTCGTGGAAACAGCAGATGCTGAAGCTGCTCCGCCTCTTCCCTCGGAAAGCCATGCTGGACATGCCCATGTACCGACAGAAAGGGTCTGACTCAGTCATTTATTTATTTATTTATTTATTTATTTTTATTTAACATTAATTCATATATTTCTTTTCAGTCCTTTGCCGGACCGACTTATTAGGACCCTACATCGTGCTGTAGTAGATCAGTAATGGCCATTAAGAGCATTTGACAGTCGTATATAAAAGGTAACTGATCTAAAATGCGCCTCCCCCCCCCCCCCCCCCTTCTTTGTTGTAGGTGGGCGTACGGCTCGAACTCTCTACCCACAGCAGGTTCTGTGAGTGGAGGTCTGGGCCGTCGTGGGCAGAGGCAGTTCCCTATCCCGCCACGCGGGGCGCTGCCCCCCAGTCGCATCGGCCTCATGACCCCTGGGGGTATCACCGGAGCCTCGCCTCGTCACACGCTCGCCAACCCTGCAGGACTCGCGGGACAGGGCAGGCAGGTGAGGTAGACCTGTTGGTGTGCTTAAAATGACCTTCGCTTCCAGGTTTCGGAAGATCAGTAGGTCACAACTCTGTCGAAATCTGCTGGTGTTTGTGGTTGACCGGCCGGCCGGCCGTCTGTCCGTCTGTGTTTTAGAACCTGTGGTTTGGGAACCCTGGAGGCAGTAACAGCATGCCCAGCCAGAGCCGCAGCTCAGTGCAGAGAACACACTCTCTACCAGTACACACGTCTCCGCAAACCATGCTTCTGTTCCAGCAACCAGGTACACACACACACACACACACACACACACACAGAGACAATAATATTCAGTATGAAGCTCTAATAACATTAATATCCAGTATGAAGCTCTAATGACATTAATATCCAGTATGAAGCTCTAATGACATTAATATCCAGTATGAAGTTCTAATAGCATTAATGTCCAGTATGAAGTTCTAATAGCATTAATGTCCAGTATGAAGTTCTAATGACATTAATGTCCAGTATGAAGTTCTAATGACATTAATGTCCAGTATGAAGCTCTAATGACATTAATGTCCAGTATGAAGCTCTAATGACATTAATGTCCAGTATGAAGCTCTAATAGCATTAATATCCAGTATGAAGTTCTAATAGCATTAATATCCAGTATGACGCTCTAATAACATTAATATCCAGTATGACGCTCTAATAACATTAATATCCAGTATGACGCTCTGATGGTATTAATATCCAGTATGAAGTTCTAATAGCATTAATATCCAGTATGAAGTTCTAATAGCATTAATATCCAGTATGACGCTCTAATAACATTAATATCCAGTATGAAGCTCTAATAACATTAATATCCAGTATGAAGCTCTAATAGCATTAATATCCAGTATGAAGTTCTAATAGCATTAATATCCAGTATGACGCTCTAATAGCATTAATATCCAGTATGAAGCTCTAATAACATTAATATCCAGTATGAAGCTCTAATAGCATTAATATCCAGTATGAAGTTCTAATAGCATTAATATCCAGTATGACGCTCTAATAGCATTAATATCCAGTATGACGCTCTAATAACATTAATATCCAGTATGAAGTTCTAATAGCATTAATATCCAGTATGACGCTCTAATAGCATTAATATCCAGTATGACGCTCTAATAACATTAATATCCAGTATGACGCTCTGATGGTATTAATATCCAGTATGAACTTATTTATCCCCCCCCCCCAGAATGCCAGGTTCCGGGGACTGATCTGGAGATAAACCCCACGCTGGAGTCACTGTGCCTCAGTATGACGGAGCACGCCTTAGGGGGTACGGCCAATCGCTGCACACCTACATACATGCACACAGTCAGTTATCAGCACTGTTAAATGATGTGCTCTGATTAAATCTCTCTCTCTCTCTCTCTCTCTCTCTCTCTCTCTCTCTCTCAGATGGAATGGACAGAACATCGACAATATGAAAATAAAAAGCAATGGAAAGGAATTTTGCAATCTCACACTTCACTTTGCAACCGAGTCATGTGTGTGCGGTGCCCGCGGCCCCCCCAGAACGTACATAAATGCGACGCAAACGAAAACGCAAACAAACTAAGCAACACGAGTCACTACAAAAAAAGACAGAAATGACAGGAAACTAACTGTGTATATGTTCTCTTGATATTTTTCTACTTTATTATACTTAACTAAGTTTATTATAAATGGAATACAGATGACTATTATATGAGGGGAGACGGAGGAGGGTAGGTGTGCAGAAACTGCTCCGAGTCCTCCTGTAGTACTGCCTCAGACAGCCTGAGAGAGGCGCTCTCGCTCACGTTTGCACCGAGGAGAAGGGGCAGCACTCCCCCTGAGCCTCAAACCGGCCTCCTTCCTGCTCGCTTGCCCTTGTTCTCTGTGTGTCCGATAGATGCGTGGAATGGGACGAGGCCGGGGCCGTGAAGGAATGGGGTAGCTGGCAGTGCTGATGTGGCTGACGCTGATGGCTACTAGCCGTATCGTCCAGAACGTCAACGCTGGACCTGCTGACGGGAGCGGCTCAGCCAAGCAGTGCTAATGTTGCTAACGGTGAATAGCGTGCTAATTTTTAATGGCAAAGGAAGGTTAGCATTGCGAAAATAGCACTGCGCTAGGTAGCGGCTACCGGCTTCCTTTGCAGCATTAGCGCTATTGGCTGAACCCAGGTGGTTTGCAGCGTACGCAAGCTAACAGATAGCGATCGTAGATAGACGTTAGCAACATTAGCATGCTTGGTTAGCAGGGGGAGGGGGCGGGGCTCGCCGGTCGGTCATCCAGGAGAAAACGGACCCTGTACTGGGAAGCCAGCTGGTTGAACTGGCGGACCAGTTTAGCTTTCATCGCGCTTTCATTCCAGTTTGATTTACTGGAATTCGGCTGGTCACTCCAGCTCGACCCCGCCCCTCCGCGCTGGTCAACCAGCTTGACCATCTTTAAAGGGAGAGGGTCTTACACGCACGGCTAACACGGCGCTCGTCCCTTTACACGCACACGTACCCCCCGCCCCCTCCTCTCAGTTTTCTAAGGCTTTAAGGGGAAGGGCGCAAGGGAGCGACCTCAGACTGGAAGATAGTGAGGGAGGGAGGGAGGGAGGGAGTGAGCAAGCTTTGTGGGTCTTTTGTTTAAGGGCTCGTTAGCCGGTCATTTACCACACGGACAGTTGTGAAAGCGGCGTAATGGTTAATGCGCTCTCTCTTTCTCACACACACACACACACACTCACTCACACTCTCGCACTCTCACTCCCTGCCCCTCCGTACTGACACGCTGCATGAGAAGCTTTAGGGCACTTTGTGAATTTCCGTTGGCGGATTATTATTATTATTATTATTGTTGTTGTTGTTATTATTATTATTTTCTTTTTCTTTTTTTCTTTTTTTTTTCATTTGAAATAACCACACACACCTACACCTACACACACACACACTTCTAAAGCCACGATGGCGTCGTCGCTGGCTGTTTGTTGATGAAGACTTTTGTTACCAGCATCTTAACTGAGTGTTGTTGTTGTTCTGTGATGAAGAATCTCTGGGGAGGTGGGATGATTATTATTATTATTATTATTATTATTATTATTATTGTTTACTTTTCTTTTGGGTTTGCTATTTCAGACCCTGATTTAGCCCTGTGGTTCAGTCTTAAGACCCCCTACCCCCCCCTCCACGACGTAAAGAGGCACAAACTCCTTAACATTCCTTTGTTTTCAAGCTTCTCGAACATCCAGGAGAAGAAGGCCTGAGGCCTGAACCTGGTGAACGCTCCAGCTAATCCAGCTGTTCCCAAACGGCGTCCCGTATACCTTCACCATATATATGCATACATATATATATAAAACCATACAGGCGTATATATGCTGTTGCTGCAGTTACACATACGCTGTGTTTATTTGTAGGTACACGCGATTTCATAGCACTTGAACCATCACTACAGCAGCCGTACGTGGCGGGCCGGGCCGGGCAGCGCCGGGCGGGGGTTTAGAACCTATGCAGACGCTGGGCTGCCACGAATCCCTGTGCGAACTTTCTGGGAGGAGGCGGGGCTTTTTTTCTTTTTTCTTTTTCCCAGCATTCACTGGGGCTGCATGCATTTTAGCATTGCCGCATTGGAGACACTTAAAGGGGGCACTACCCGGGTGTTCAGCGAACTGACCTCGGTTGGTTGCGTCTGTAGCTGGTGGGGGTAAGGGGGGATAAGCCAATGCCGGCTCGCTTAGAGTTGGAGCCAATGGGCAGTTGCTGAATTCCGTGACGGCATGGCTATAGAGTCCCGGTGTCGGGGTGAGGTGTTACGAATGTTTAAACGTTGGTTTAATATTTTTTTTCTTTAATTGTAGTTCAGTAAACAAAGGAAAAAGGGGGGGAAAGTAGTTCCGGTTAGTTTGGTTACACTTCGGTTGTCGCTAAGGCTGTGAACGTGTGAAGTGGCTCTCTGTTTTTTTTTTGGAGTGTCCGAATCATTAAGAGAACTTCGGATAAT
Source organism: Salminus brasiliensis (assembly GCF_030463535.1). Taxonomy (NCBI): domain Eukaryota; kingdom Metazoa; phylum Chordata; class Actinopteri; order Characiformes; family Bryconidae; genus Salminus; species Salminus brasiliensis. The sequence continues at coordinate 37,109,705 of NC_132888.1, read as the reverse complement.
CTCCCACAATGCACTTGTGAGCTTGATGTAGACCGAAATGCATTGCGAGAGTCTTGTTAGTAAGCGACGGACAGCGAATCCAACCGCAGCCGATGGCGTTTGCTCATGGCTAGGCGAGTGGTCGTTAACAGCCGCTGGGTTTCGGATATTGCGTGGGTAGTTCGTTAACCGGTGGAGAGGTCACTCCACGAACAGCTTGGCCCTTTATCGTGCGTTACTGACCTGTACTGATGTGTGGTGAGGGGGAGGTGTTCGATTCCCCTTGTGTTTCTAGCACTACTTAGTAAATGAAATGGTCCCTCAGTACTAGTGCAAGTAGGGAGTAGGGATACAATTGGATTACAGCCTGAGACTGACCGCTTTAGGGCACTGTTGGTGATTTTGTTTACGAGAAAAATGGCAGACGTACAAAATAGTGCCCTAAAAGGTAAATAGGGAGCCATTCAGGTCGCAGCCTTAGGGCCATGTTCCGATCTGGACGCTCCGAGAAAAATCACCAACGTCCTCAGCAGTGCCCTAAAGCGTGAAAAGGGAGCCGGTTGGGTCACAGCCCTCAGGGAAAAATGGCCCTATATGGAATAGTCAGGGAATGGGGAGCCACTTTGGTCAGAGCCTTAGTGCCACTTTACGATTCGGACACTAGAGAAAAAACGGACGGACAAAATAGTGCCCTAAAACGTAAAGTCTCGCTAATTTCAGGGCTTCTCTTAGTACGTCGGCCTTTTTTTATTCTGGTGGACCGTGATTTTTAGGGCACTACAATACCCTACCCACAATGCACTTGTAATTTCTAGGGAACATTTGTTGCTCACTGCATGGGCTACTCCACCCACAGCCCCCTGCTGGCCGTTGATTAACTGTAGTGATCAAGATTCACCGCCTACTACCGTCGTCTGAGCTGCCGCTGCCGCTGCCTCCGCTGCTGCCACCGGGGTTCAGCAGCTGCCCATTGACTTCTATTCTAAGCAAGGTTTGCGCCAATTTTTACTTGTTGATTTTCAGATAAAGCTCCGCCCACAGCCCACAGCACGCTTCTAACAGCTGCTTACCTCCGTTCTCATCTCCGCAAGAGCGGGCGAGCGGCACCTGCCACCAACTGAACCGAAACTTTAACTCTAATGACCGCGTATCCGTGGATTTCGCCGACTGCCCGTTGA
>NC_132888.1:37091048-37103548 GCF_030463535.1 Salminus brasiliensis | reverse complement strand
TATAAACATCATGTCCTACACAGACCTTATATAAACATCATGTCTTACACAGACCTTATATAAACATCATGTCCCACACAGACTTTTCACAGACCTTATATAAACATCATGTCCTACACAGACCTTATATAAACATCATGTCTTACACAGACCTTATATAAACATCATGTCCCACACAGACTTTACACAGACCTTATATAAACATCATGTCCTACACAGACCTTATATAAACATCATGTCTTACACACACCTTATATAAACATCATGTCCCACACAGACTTTACACAGACCTTATATAAACATCATGTCCTACACAGACCTTATATAAACATCATGTCTTACACACACCTTATATAAACATCATGTCCTACACATACTTTACACAGACCTTATATAAACATCATGTCTTACACAGACTTTACACAGACCTTATATAAACATCATGTCCTACACAGACTTTACACAGACCTTATATAAACATCATGTCCTACACATACTTTACACAGACCTTATATAAACATCATGTCCTACACAGACTTTACACAGACCTTATATAAACATCATGTCCTACACAGACTTTACATAGACCTTATATAAACATCATGTCCTACACACACTTTACACAGACCTTATATAAACATCCTGTCCTACACAGACCTTACACAGACCCACAGACACACACCTCACATCTTACACAGATCTTACACACAGTCCTGTCAGTCTTTGGTGTGTATGCTGCTGTGTACAGAACAGACTGCAGAATTCTGTTTGCTGTGCTTCAGCCTAAATCACGGCTATCCTGGGCCTGGACGGAAATAGGGAAGAGCAGGGTAATCTCAATCTCCCTCTCAATCTCTCCTGGATTACTGGGTCGCGTGCAGGGTGACAGGACTTAGACACACGCGGACAGAATATTTAATCTCGTTAATTAATCGGACAGGTTTGTTTTCCTCCGGCATTGTGCACTGAGGTTGGGGAGGGGGGGGGTTACCTTTGAGTGTGGTCCAAATCCCCAGAGATCATGGTTCCATTGATTTCTACTATAATAAAAGACCTTCCACTCCCTGGCCACTTTATTAGAAACACCCACTATCTTGTGCTTCCACTCACTGGCCGCTGTTATAATGGAAATCAATGGAACCAGGAAGCCAAAGTCATTGTCTGATCTGGTGGTTACCTTGGTGACCTGCAGGAGGCAGGGCAGTGGAGTGATTGACAGGTGACGTAACGAGAGCTAAGCCTCTTTTCTCGCTCTCAGGGCCCCACGTGTAAGCGGGTAATGAGTCAGCTTTCACTTCTCTCTAGTCACCTGTAGTGACGGTAAAACAGGCACTGGCCACTTTATTGGAAACACCTACTAGCTTGTGCTTCCACTTACTGGCCACTTTATTAGAAACACTGACTTTCTTGTGCTTCCACTCACCGGCCACTTTATTGGAAACACCTATTACCTTGCGCTTCCACTCACTGGCCACATTATTAGAAACACCTACTACTACCCTGTGCTTCCACTCACTGGCCACTTTATTAGAAACACCTACTACTACCCAGTGCTTCCACTCACTGGCCACTTTATTAGAAACACTTACTACCTTGCGCTTCCACTCAATGGCCACTTTATTAGAAACACCTACTACTACCTTGTGCTTCCACTCACTGGCCACTTTATTAGAAACACTTACTACCTTGCGCTTCCACTCAATGGCCACTTTATTAGAAACACCTACTACTACCTTGTGCTTCCACTCACTGGCCACTTTATTAGAAACACCTACTACTACCTTGTGCTTCCACTCACTGGCCACTTTATTAGAAACACCTACTATCTTGCGCTTCCACTCACTGGCCACTTTATTAGAAACACCTACCTCTGTACTGAGAGTCGGTCCATAATCCTAAAATATCTGGACATGAACGTCTCTGTGGAAACTGAGCTCTGTTGAAGCACTGGAGGACTCACCCTGGACACACCCTGTCCATCAGCTGATGATCTGCAGAGTCTGTAACTGAACACCAGCAGCAAGGTGGAGCTTCAGGAGAGGGGTTTCTGATAAAGTGGCCAGGGGCTGAGTTCATGACGTGGTTTTGACTGATCCCTAATTTCCCTCTTTTCTCTGACTGCAGTGGGATGTCTCCCCGTGCTGGACCTGAAGGTCAGAACACCTCAGTTATGTTACATTCCTACTGGTCCACTGTTGATGAACCCTTCACATGATGGTTCGGTGTCAGCCTATGTGTGTGTGTGTGTGTGTGTCCTCAGGGGAACAGCTGTTTGGAGGATACCAGCATGAGGACGAAGGCAAACCTTCCGCTCCCAGGCTGTGATGGACAGGTGACAGGTGAGCCCCTGTCCCCGTTCACCAGCGGTCACATCAGAAACCAGCAGCTTTGCCACTCACTGGCCACTTTATTGGAAACACCTAACTCTGTGGCCACTTTATTAGAAACTTCTACTAGCTTGTGCTTCCAGTGACTGGCCACTTTATTGGAAACACCTAACTCTGTGGCCACTTTATTGGAAGCACCTACTATCTTGTGCTTCCACTCACTGGCCACTTTATTAGAAACACCTACTACTACCCTGTGCTTCCACTCACTGGCCACTTTATTAGAAACACCTACTACTACCTTGTGCTTCCACTCACTGGCCACTTTATTAGAAACACCTACTACTACCTTGTGCTTCCACTCACTGGCCACTTTATTAGAAACACCTACTACTACCTTGTGCTTCCACTCACTGGCCACTTTATTAGAAACACCTACTACTACCCTGTGCTTCCACTCACTGGCCACTTTATTAGAAACACCTACTACTACCCTGTGCTTTCACTCACTGGCCACTTTATTAGAAACACCTACTACTACCCTGTGCTTCCACTCACTGGTCACTTTATTGGAAACGCCAAATACCTTGTACTTTCACTCTGTGGCCGCTTTATTGGAAACATACTAATGGTGTGTTTGTGGTTTAGAGGAGTTAACTGATGAACAGAGGCATCAGGGTCTACTGAGAGAGCTGCAGGAGTTGGCGGATCACGGTCAGTGACACTTTCCGACACACACACACACACACTTTTAAGTGCTGTTAGCAAATGATGAAGGGCAGCTTTAAACATGAGGTGTTGGTTCTCTCAGAGCGAGAGAAGGAGAAGGAGTACACGAGGGAGAAGGAGGAGTATGAGCAGAACGTGACGGAGAACCAGGGCGACTGGGTGGACGGCGAGGAGGACAGGGAGGAGGGGAGGGAAGAAAGCTGGGGCCGGAGGGACGAGGGCCGGATGGAGGTGGAGAAACAGGGGGATGAGGAGGAGGACGAGGAGAACGCCAGGGAGCTGGAGGAGCTGCTGGCCGAGGAGATCCGGAAGAAAGACGTCGAGAAAGACCAGAAGAGGAAAGACGACGAAGAGCTGGAGGAGCTGCTGAAGGAGCTGAAGAAGAAACGGTACGAGGCCACCAGAGAAAAGCAGCAGCAGCAGAAGAAGCTGGTGGACAAGAAGGAGGAGGGGAAGGAGGAGGACGGAGGAGGTGGGGGACAGGAGGAGAAGAAGAAGGAGGTGGAGAAGCTGGAAATGCAAAGGTACTAAAAGGCTCCCGGTGTTGTGAATGAAATGTTCTGAAACTGGCCACTTTATTGTAAACACCTACTGTCTTGTGCTTCCACTCACTGGCCACTTTATTAAAAACACCTACGACTATGTACATACTGGCCACTTTATTGGAAACACCTACTACCTTATATTTCCACTCACTGGCCACTTTATTGGAAACACCTAATACCTTGTACATACTGGCCACTTTATTAGAAACACCTACTACCTTGTACATACTGGCCACTTTATTGGAAACACCAACTACTATGTACATACTGGCCACTTTATTGGAAACACCTACGGTGTCCTTTCACTCACTGGCCACTTTATTGGAAACACCTACTACCTTGAACATAATGGCCACTTTATTGGAAACACCTACTACTGTGCCTTTCCACTTACTGGCCGTCTTTCCCATTACTGGCCACTTTATTAGAAACACCTACTGTCTTGTGCTTCCACCCACTGGCCACTTTATTAGAAACACGTACTACTACCTTGTACATACTGGCCACTTTATTAGAAACACCTACTACCTTGTACATACTGGCCACTTTATTAGAAACACCTACTACCTTGTACATACTGGCCACTTTATTAGAAACACCTACTACCTTGTACATACTGGCCACTTTATTGGAAACACCAACTACTATGTACATACTGGCCACTTTATTGGAAACACCTACGGTGTCCTTTCACTCACTGGCCACTTTATTGGAAACACCTACTACCTTGAACATAATGGCCACTTTATTGGAAACACCTACTACTGTGCCTTTCCACTTACTGGCCGTCTTTCCCATTACTGGCCACTTTATTAGAAACACCTACTGTCTTGTGCTTCCACCCACTGGCCACTTTATTAGAAACACGTACTACTACCTTGTACATACTGGCCACTTTATTAGAAACACCTACTACCTTGTACATACTGGCCACTTTATTGGAAACACCAACTACTATGTACATACTGGCCACTTTATTGGAAACACCTACCTTGCGTTTCCACCCACTGGCCACTTTATTAGAAACACTTACCATTTTGCCCTTTCACTTACTGGCCACTTTATTGGAAACACCTCCTACCGCGTAGTTCTCTGGTTCCTCCGCAGGGAGAGGAGTGAGGAGATGAAGAAGAACGAGGCGGAGCTGCTGCAGGAGAAGGAGAAGGTGGAGCGCGAGCTGGAGGCTCTGAGGCAGCAGGAGGAGGACGGGGAGAAGGCGAAGGAGAAGGAGAGACAGAGGGAGGAGAAGGAGGAGGAGCTACGGGAGCTTCTGCGGAAGATGAAGCGAGTGCAGGAGGAGGAGGAGAAGGCGACGGAAGGGGAGGCGCAGGCGGTGGCGCTGCGGGGGGGCGAGGAGGAGACGGAGAAGGACGGAGAGCATCAAGTGGAGGAAGAGGAGGAGAAAAAGGGAGAGATGAAGGAGCCGCAGCAGAAGAGGGAGATGGAGAAGGCGAGCGATGAGCGGACGGGACAGTTCGAGAGGGAGAGATACACGGAGGAGGACAGAGAGCGCGGAGAAGGTGAGGAGGAGGAGGAGGGTGAAGAGGAAGAAGAGGAAAATGGCGGTGATGAAGATGAAGAAGATGAAGGAGAGGTACATTGATCATCACTGCTGTTCACTCCTCACCTAGTGCCACCTAGTGGACAAATTTCACTGCAATTCAATTCAATTTGATTCTTTTAGGAAAGATTCATTACATCTTAAATTCAGTTCAATTTGGTTTGATTCTCTTGAAAATGATTCAGTTCGTCTTCAGTTCTCAAATTTCAGTGCATTTCAGTTTGATTTGGTTCTTTAGGAAATGATTCGGTACATCATATATTAAATTTTTGATTCAGATATTACATTTTTGATTCATTCAACTTTCATGGAAGTGATTCAGTGCTTCTTAAGTTTTCTTTTGTTACATTTCACCACAATTTGATTCAATTTGATTCATAAAAAAAGATTCAGTATGTCATAAACTGATTTTGATTCTATTTGATTCTTGTGGAAGTAATTTAGTGTATCTTGAGCTCTCAAATTTCAATGCATTTCAATTTGAGTTGATTCTTTAAAAAATGATTTGGTACATCATATATTCCCTTTGATTCTCATGGAAGTGATTTAGTGCATCTTGAGTTATTGAATTGTATAAAAAAAGATTCAGATTAAAAGATAAAAAAAAAAGATTTAGTGAAATCATAAATCGATTTTGACTCTATTTGATTCATTCGGAAGTGATTCTGTGTATCTTGAGCTCTTTAATGTCACTGCAATTCAATTCAGTTTGATTCTATTAGAAAAGATTCATTACTACATTTACTAACATTTTTAATTCAGTTTAATTTGGTGATTTAGTTGATCTTGAGTTCTCCAATTTCAGTAAATTTCAGTTTGATTTGGTTCTTTAAGAAATGATTCGGTATATTTATTTTTGATTCAGATATTACCTTTTTGATTCATTTGAACTCTCATGGAAGTGATTCAGTGCGTCTTTAGTTCTCATGTTTTCTTACAATTTGATTCAATTCGATTCTTTTTTTAAATATTCAAAAGAGTTGGTACATCACACATTCAGTTTGACTCGATTTGACTCTTGGAGGTGATTCAGTGCAAGTTCTCAAATGTTACAGTGTTGATTTAAGAAATGATTCGGAACATATTAAATTGATTCATGTGATTCATTTGGACTCTCTAGGAATATTAGATTCTTTAAAACGTTAAAAACACTAGCATGATTGTGACCCCCTTAAACCTTTAACAGTCCCAGGACCCTCAAATATCCAACTGTACTAACTACTTCCTGTGTGTGTGTGTGTGTGTGTGTGTGTGTGTGTGTGTGTGTGTGTGTTTACTTACAGGAGTTGCTGGAGATTGAAGCACAGCTGAGGAGAGTGGCGGCAGAACTGAGAGAACTGCGCAGGGGATAAACGTGCATGCACACACACACAGACACACACACACACACTTGTACAACACAAGCCATAACCCAGCTGCTCTGGCTCCCACACACACACACACACACATGTAAACTGTGTGTGTCTGAATCAAACCAAACACACACCCTGGTGTAAACCGCCAGTCAGTCGAGCTCTGTGTGTGAGATTAGACTTACTGTGTGTTACCAGGCCATTCCAAATAATCAATAATCATCACCGATCGTCTCTGTATGGATCAATCAGGTTCAGATGACTAATTAATAGAGTAATCCTCTGTTATTGTTTATAAACTGTGGATTAATGGGGTTATTGATTAGCGTAGCTGTCAGTTATAGCTAGATTTGTTTGGTAGTGATGTCATGATGTGTAAGTTTGACTAGTAGTGTGAACTCTGTCTGATGTGAGTGTGTGTGTGTGTGTGTGTGTGTGTGTGTGTGTGTGTTATAGTGTTTGTATACTACACCGCACAAGGACTGAGTAGTTTCTGGCTCTAACACTGTTCGAATGATTCAGACTGTTAAGAGAAAGTCTGCAGATGTGCCGTTTCAGAGGGAACACGTGTGTGTGTGTGTGTGTGTGTGTGTGTGTGTGTGTGTGGGCTTGTTGAGGTCTTAGTGCAGTGTGTGATATTATGGGTCATCACACACCTTTTACAGGGTAATTGGTTTGAATGTGTTTGGTCGGAATTGATTCAGGGAGTCCTCAAAAATTCCACCTCAACGATTCAATTTGATTCTGCAAGAAATGATTCAGTCCATTCTCAAGGTTCACCACCGTCTGATTTGACTCAGTTCCTTGGAAAGCGATTCAGCGCATCTCACATTCTCACAGGTTTTGATGGCTTAGGAAATGATTCAGCGCATAATGAGTTCTCAAATTGCACTATGATTTGGTTCAATATGATTCATTTGAAAGCGATTCAGTGCATATTAAGTTCTCAAAATTTCACTATGATTCAATTGTTTGATTCTTTAAAAACAAAAAAGATGATTTGATTTTGATTCTCTTAGAAGTGAATCAGTGCTTTGAAGTTTCACAGATGTCACTGCAATTCAATTTGATTTGATTCCTCATAAAACAATTCACTGCGTCTCATAATGCTTTGATTCCTGAGGAAACGATTCAGTGCATAATGAGTTCTCAAGCAGCACCAGGATTACATTTGTGTTGACTCTCTAGGAACTGATTCAATATATCGCAAGTTCTCCCAATTTTACTGCAGTTTGATTCAATTCTATTTTTAGGAAAATACTCTCTTGGCGGTGATTCAGTGCATCATGACCTCTCTAATTTATCCCAGTTCTGTTCGATTTGATTCCTTAAGAACCGATTCAGTTAATGAGATTTTATATGATTTGACTCTTTAGGAAATGATTCACAACAAGTTCTACAGTTTCTTTGCAGCTTGATTTGATGTGTATGTGTGTGAGTGTATGTGTGTGAGTGTGTGTGTGTGTGTGTGTGTGTGTGTGTGTGTGTGTGTGTGTGAGAGAGTGTGTGTGTGTGTGTTCCCTCAGAAACTGCCACTGCAGTTCTTTCAGTACTCAACCAGCCACGGAGGATGGGGCCGTCAGACAGCTCCTAAGCCATCCCACACACACACCCATGCACACATGCACCCACCCAACACACACACACACACACACACACACACTTGTGGAACATGGTGAGCTTTATATCTGTGTTATAAATCAGTCTCATTCACCTCGTTTTTGTACAGTTTGAAAGTGAGTCTTATGAGCCCAGAAACAGCGCCCTCATGTGGAGAGATTAAAGCAATGCACTTTTCCCTGTGGTCGTCATCAGGGCTGGGTGTCGTTCCCAACTGTTCAATACCAACACTGAGACCGTCACTCCAGAACTTCATACTGGATATTAATGTTATTAGAGCTTCATACTGGATATTAATGATATTAGAGCTTCATACTGGATATTAATGTTATTAGAGCTTCATACTGGATATTAATGTTATTAGAACTTCATACTGGATATTAATGCTATTAGAACTTCATACTGGATATTAATGTTATTAGAGCTTCATACTGGATATTAATGTTATTAGAACTTCATACTGGATATTAATGCTATTAGAACTTCATACTGGATATTAATATTATTAGAGCTTCATACTGGATATTAATGTTATTAGAACTTCATACTGGATATAAATGTTATTAGAGCTTCATAATGGATATTAATGTTATTAGAGCTTCATACTGGATATTAATGTTATTACAACTTCATACTGGATATTAATATTAGAACTTCATACTGGATATTCATGTTATTAGAACTTCATACTTGATATTAATGATATTAGAACTTCATACTGGATATTAATGTTATTGGAGCTTCATACTGGATATTCATTTCATTAGAGCTTCATACTGGATATTAATGTTTTTAGAGCTTCATACTGGATATTAATGTCATTAGAGCTTCATACTGGATATTAATGCTATTAGAGCTTCATACTGGATATTCATGTTATTAGAACTTTATACTGGATATTAATGTTATTAGAACTTAATTCTGGATATTCATGTTATTAGAGCTTCATACTGGATATTAATGTTATTAGAGTTTCATTCTCAGTATTGATTTTTTTTGGAATTCATACTGGATATTAATGTAAAAACTTAATTCTGAACATTACTTTTATTAGAACTGCATTCTGGATGTTAGTTTTTAGAAATTAATTCTGGACGTCAATGTTATTAGAGCTTCATACTGGATATAAATGCTATTAGAGCTTCATTGTAGATATTTTATTATTAGAAATTCATACTGGATATTCATTTCATAAGAAAGTCAGGGGAGGTTAAGAATCAGACCATAAATTGTTTTATGTAGATTTGATATTCAACAGAATTGTGTGGAACGGTGAGTATCGATACCCAGCCCTGATCAGTAACCGATGTTTGTTTTGTGATCATATTCGGGTGGTTAGGGGGATTGTAGGCTAGGAAATATTAAATCTTGCAATAAGTAATATTAGAAATGAGCGTACGAGCCACTGACACTTTAAAGCCAAGCGTTTAACATGTTATAAAAATGAAAGTAATAATTTTTATGGTAAGTAATATTAACTTCACTAAGGCACCAAATCCCTGACCCGCGGTAAACGCAACAATAAGTGTTAGTATGTTTGTGTAACGAATGTATTTTTAATAAGAAGCGAAACATGCACACGTCACTGTATCGTACAGTATGTACACCTGAGCTGAATGTGTTATTTGTAATGTGGTGATTAATATTATTAATATGGATATTATTATTTATAATAATAATAATAATAATAATAATCTGCTGAGTCTTTTTTATTATTATTGTGGGTAAGGTCAAAAGGGATCACACTCCTGCGGATAATAAAAGCAAGTGGAAGCTAGTAGCCACTGATTTTAGCATAGCATGATGCTAACTCATGGCCATTCACTTCCGTTTATTGTTAGCAACGTTTGCTAGCGTGTTTTATAATTTAGGTTCATGTGATTATATCATTAATTACACTCTTATTTGTATAAAAATGTGTCTGGATTGAACGTTTGGAATCTGGGATCCCAGGTGGCACAACTGTCTAACTGCCCTATTATGAGGAGTTCGGGACAGGGGGGAGTTCTAGATAGCTGAGATGTGAGGCGCTCGTGCCTGCTGTGTTTCTTGATCGATTACTGAGTGAATCAATAAAAACGCAGTGAACATCTGAACATCTTCGGTCGTCCAGACTCTTCATTCGTGTTACGATCAGCCATAACATTACAACCACCTGCCTAATGTTGTTTGATATGGAACCAAAGTTTTTCTTCTATGGAGTTGCTCAAATGACTCTTTGAAGCACCTTGATTTTAAGAGGCTATAGTTTACAATTAATAGTTACTTCCTAAAAAAAAAAAATAAATAAAATAATAAAAAAAGCTTCACTGAATTTAGTAACATAATGATAAATAATAATAATAATAACAATAAAAAATCCATATTTGTATATACTTCTATATGGTAAAACAAATATAATAGATCATTTTATATTAAAAATAAAAACTAATGAATAAAATAAAATAAATAACAACTAATATAAATAATATGAAATAAAAAGCAAAACAAAAAAATACAAATAAAATAAATAAATATAATTAAATAAAAAGAATAAATAACGAGAAATAAAGTACAAGACAAATAAAATAAAAATATGAATTAAATACAACTTAATTAACAGTAAATAAAAAATCAATATCAGAAACAATACAAAATACCATCGTTCAGGAACACACAACACATAAGCAGCAGTAATATGGTCAAATATATATATCATACACTCATATTTATCACCATACGGAGCACATCATATAGGAAGTGTCCAGTCCTGCTAACCGTGTGGGTGTGCTGGACCGTGGGGGTCCTGGGGGGGGGGTCACTGCTCCACCGGCGTGTCGGTGACGTTTGTCTGGACCTCAGAAGTTTGTGACGCATCCAGCACAGACTCGATGTGACTGAGGAGCAAGGAGAAGAAGTGAGGGACGCCCTCATATCCTGCAGGACACATAAAGACAGAGAAGACACAGAGGACTGAGACTAGTGTTTCCCCACGTCCTCCTTACTAAACCCTAATGCAACACTGAGACTGAAACTGTCCCCAGTTTATATTCTATTCTAGTCTATTTTATTATATTATATTTCTATTATATTTCTATTATATTATATTATATTATTATTATATTATATTATATTTCTATTATATTAGATTGTATTATATTATATTTATATTATATTATATTATATTATATTGTATTATATTATATTATATTATATTATATCTCCACTGTGTTTTTTTGCTAATATATTTATTGTTATGCATTTTTCACTGGAAATTCACAAAATCTTATATGTCTTTTCCAGAATTTTAGTTTTCAATTTTCAAGTATTAATACTTTTGTTCAAGTATTTCTTAAGAGGGTATCCTTACAATTAATAGTTATGTACATAAAAATGTTTTTTTTTATTTACATAATAATAATAATAATAATAATAATAATCATTATTTGTATAGACTGTTTCATACAGTACATATAAATAAAATATACACATATTAGATCATTAATATTATATATAAAGCATAAAGTAATTATGCATAACTTTCATAATTTAAATAAATAACTATTTCTAAAATGTATTCATTATTATACATCTATGTATCTATTTAAGTAGAATTATAGAATGTTATAAGTATAAAGTATAATATTTAAGTATTAATGTAAGTATTCATTTAGATAATAATAAATGTATTAGTATTAGAATTATAATGAATGACTAAGTATTACAATACATTTCAATGTAAGTGTTCATGTGAATATTATAATAAATATTAATATATTTTAAGCACTTTTGCCATCTATTTTTATCTTGGTATTTATGTTTCCCTAAATTATCAATGACTATTATTTTATAAATGCCATAACATTATTATTATGATTATTATGATTATTATTAGTAGTAATAATAATAATAAGAAGAAGACCATACATCATCAAACAAAAACATATTAGTAATATAAATAATGTTATAATGTAAAATTGATAAAAAAATATAAACTGTAAAAGATACAAATGTTACAAAAACTGTAATTAGTGAAATAAATGATGTATTTTTGGTTGATTTTTCAGGAGATGCAGTATTGAACAGACCTGAGCCATATTAATAACTATTTCAGCCCTAAACAGAAGAACAGGGAATATTTCAATAAATCAATGAAATGAAGATGTTTTTAGCTGGAACTCATCACAGAGATGCTGATCCTGAGCTGATGTGGAAAAACCCAGATCTGCTCACCGGGGAAGATGTTGATGTCGATGATGGTGAGGGTGTGATCCTCTATGTTCACAATAACATCCACCCCAAACAGAGCCATCCCGAGCTCCGCCCTCAGCTCCTTCACCAAGTGGACCATCGCGTCATCGCTGGGGGCCGGAAGCCGGGGCATCGC
>NC_132888.1:37073548-37083548 GCF_030463535.1 Salminus brasiliensis | reverse complement strand
CTTTGATATATTTTTCTTAATCAAAATTATGATTTTCTAGTATTTGTTTTTATTTATTTTTCCTCATAATTCTGAATTATGTTCTGGATAGTTTTACTTATTTAGTCAAAATCAATAATTTAAAAAAAAAATAATTTGAACCAGTTTTTAAAAATATTTTGTTCTAATTTGTTCATAGATTTTCTTTCTGGATATTTGTACTTATTTAGTCAAAATGAAAAATGTGGACATATTTGTTATCAGAATCATGAATTTTTAAATTTTTTAAATAGTTTTTTTGAATTTAAATTTTCTAAATATGTTTTACATATTTGCATATTTTAACTTGTGGGTTTGATCCTCGCTCTGGTCATTATTGTCTGTGAGGGGTTTGTTCTCCTTGTGTCTGAGTGGGTTTCCTCCGGGCACCCCCTCCCAAAAACACACACGGTAGGTGGATTGGCCATGCCAAATTGCCCCAAGGTTTGAGTCATCCTGAATCGCTGTAACGCTCTTCCTGCTGTTTTTACAGAATACGCCTTTAAGGCCATCGCCCAGAGCGGCCTGACCTCGGTGGGCATCAGGGGGACAGACTGCGCTGTGGTCGTCACACAGAGGAAAGTCCCGGTGAGTTTAGGGAGCACAGGGGTGGTTACTGTTGATGAACCTAACACTTAGCTACTACTACTATTAGCTTGTAGCTAATGAAGGCAAGCAGGGTCAACATATGAACACTAGCTAGTTTGGTTAAGTTAGTAATGCTGATAGACCAGTGAGAGCTGGGCTAGTTAACTAGTTTAACCAGCTGGTTTACCAGTGTAGGGTAGGACCACTGGTACCACCTTTACTATGCTGTAAAAAAGTCCAGCTCAAGACCAGCTTCTACTGGTAGCTAGTCTTTGATGGCAATCATTGAAACTCTTCTCAAAGCCTGAGTAGGAGTTCACTAACCTCCAGTAGACTCACCTAGATGCTGTTCAAGGTTTTGTAAACTATATCTATGCAGAGCTTATCCATTTTTACACGTATTATTATACATATTACTAGAGATGGAAAATCCGGTCCAGAAAGTAAATAATCCACCAAGGATATTGCATCAACTGGGGTACATTTAATTTCTCTCAGTTTCATAACCTCGCACTCCAAAAAACGCCATCATATTCAGCCATCATTTAAGCATGATTTAAGCCTAATTATGATTTTCTAGATTTTTTTAATACCTAATTTTCTATTTTTTATTTAGCTCTTTTTGGATCATTTGAACAAATTCTTATCAGAATTATGATTTTCTAGTATTTGTTTTACCTATTTTCCCTCATAATTCTGAATTATGTTCTGGATATTTTTTACTTATTTAGTCAAAATGAAAACTTTCTATATGGACAAATATGGACATATTTGTTATCAGAATTATGATTTTCTAGATTGTTTTCTATTGTTTTCTGGATATTTTTTACTTATTTAGTCAAAATCAAGACATTTTCTAAATAATTTGAACCTGTTTCAGCAGAATGTTCTACATATGTT
The DNA here is from genome assembly GCF_030463535.1 of Salminus brasiliensis. NCBI lineage: Eukaryota > Metazoa > Chordata > Actinopteri > Characiformes > Bryconidae > Salminus > Salminus brasiliensis. The sequence continues at coordinate 37,082,042 of NC_132888.1, read as the reverse complement.
TTACCTACAATTCTCAAAATATTTTTGTTTTTATTAATTAAGTAATTAATTAATTCTTTTTTGCATATTTTACCTTATTTAGTTATTTTTTATATATTAATATTTAGTTTATTTTCTTATTATGATTTTAAAAAACGCCGTCGTATGTGTCCCACAGAGCGTGATGCTCTTGAGTTACACTGACTGGTGCAGTAATTTGTGTGTGTGTGTGTGTGTGTGTGTGTGTGTGTGTGTGTGTGTGCTGCGTTCATCTCTTTCTCTTTCTCCTCAAACACACACTCACAGGATAAGCTTCTAGATGCTTCTACCATTACAAACATGTTCCACCTCACGCCACGCATCGGCTGTGTGATGACTGGACATTACGGTCAGTATCTCACCTTACGACACTGTACACCCTTAAAATGAGAAGATCCTTGAGGAACGTTTCGTGGTTCTTCAATTTAAAACTGTGGTGGAACCTCTTAAGGTGCTTTGAGGAACCTTCCAGGAACATTTTTTCTTCTACACTGTTCAAAGTAGAAGATCCTTAAGGACCTTGAACTTTTGAAGAACCTTTTTTTTTCCTCCTAAAAATCTTTCTTGAAGGTTCCTCAGAGCACTTTAGGAGGTTCCTCCACAGCTTCAGGTTGAAGAACCTCTAAAGGTTCTGCTGTGTAAACCCTGTTGAGGTAGACAGTCATAACTGTTGCAGCTCAGGTTCAGAACTGCCCTCACTTCTTGTCGTTGTTGTCGTCGTTGTCGTTGACGGTGTCGGTGTCGGTGTCGGTGCTGTGCACAGCGGACAGCCGTTCTCAGGTGCATCGTGCTCGAGTCGAGGCCGGCGAGTGGAAGTATAAGTTTGGTTACGAGATCACGGCGGACATGCTGTGCCGACGCGTCGCTGACATCTCTCAGGTTTACACACAGAACGCGGAGATGAGACCCCTCGGCTGCTGTGAGTCCCCCCCTACCCTCCTCCACCTTACCGTACTGTTTACACTCACAGTGCTCTCAGAATATGATCACCACCCCTGGTTTGGACTGACCTCGGCCCACTCTACCGCCATGTTTGTTCTTCAGTGGTCAGGACCCCACAGGACTGACCACCAGAGAGCAGACTTAGCACTGCAGTGACACTGACTGACCTGGTGGTGGTGGTGTGTTAGTGTGTTAGTAGTGTGTGTTATGCTGCTGGTGGTACGAGTGGATCGGACACAGCAGTGCTGCTGGAGTGAGAACAGTCCCCCAACCTAATAACAGACTGTACAGTGAGTGGACAGACAGAGACAGTGTTTAAGCACTCCAGCAGCACAGCTGCGTCTGATCTAACACTCATACCAGCAGCAGCACGACACACACCAGGAGACTAACAGAGTCTGGAATTATAGATCTACACAGTGCTGCTATGTGGGAAGTGGAGCTGATAGGGTGGGCCGAGATAGTTCCACACCAGGGGTGGTCATCATATTCTGATATATACTCTTATATATGTGTATATTTCTAATGTATACTATATATACTGTATATCACGAAATGTGTTCTATTCTCGATAAACATGTGGCAGCAGTTCCTGTTTAACTTACATTTATGAACTTATTTATGAAATTAGCAATTTTTAATATTCCATAATTTTGCTAAAAATCAGTAGTCATTTGATCAAAAAAGGGAATTTTATATGATAAATGTAGCAATAAAATCGTGTATTTTAGCCAATAGGTTAATAGGCAGTTCCTGTTGGATTGCATGTCATTTTTTATACATTTATTAGATTATTTATTAAATGATCAGTTTTAATAATACTTCCATAATTTTGCTAAATATCAGTAGTTATTTCGCCAAAAAAACCCACATGTTATTTGATAGATGTTGCAATAAAATGTAGTGTGTTGTGGCCTCATTGAACTTAACTTTACTGGACGTTAATGGGCAGTTCCTGTTGGGTTGCTTATCATTTTCATACATTTATTTATGAAATTAGCTATTTTAAATTTTCCATAATTTTGATAAAAATCAGTAGTTGTTTGACAAAAAATATTTTATATGATAGATTTAGCAATAAAATCTTGTATTTTAGCTAATATGAACTTATAGACGTTAATAGGCAGTTCCTGTTGGATTGTATGTAATTTTTATATATTTATTAAATTATTTATTAAATTACCAGTTTTTAATTTTCCATAATTTTGCTAAAATCAATAGTTTTTTCACACAAAAAAATAATTGTATATGATAGATTAAACAATAAAATCTAGTAATTTTTGGCCTTTTCATAAATAATTACATATATATATATATATATATATATATATATATATATGTAATTATTTATCAAATAATCTGCTTGGATCCTTTTTTAATTTTCTGTAATTTTGCTAAAACTTGGTATTCATTTGACCAAAAAATAATAATTATATGATAGATTTAGCAATAAAATCTTGAATTGTAGCCAGTATGAACCAATGGATGTTAATGGGCAGTTCATGTTGGACTGCATATCATTTTTATTTATTTATTAAATAATTTTTTAATAATCAGTTTTAAATGTTCTATAGTTTTTCTAAAAATCAGTTGTCGTTTGACCAGAATTTTATATGATGAATTAGCAATAAAATCTTATATCTCTAATATTTAATATTTAATATTTAATGTATGTAATATTTTGGGTGAGTATGAATTTTTGACTCTGAGGGTGAAATTAGTCACTGCAGTCTCTGCTCTTCTGGCTGTTGGGCTCTCAGGTATGATCCTGGTGGCGATAGACCCTCAGCTGGGCCCCCTGCTGTATAAGTGTGACCCGGCCGGATACTTCTGCGGTTTCCGGGCCACGGCCGTCGGGGCCAAGCAGACAGAGGCGAACGGCTACCTGGAGAAGAAACTCAAAAAGCGTCCAGAGCTCACCTTCGACCGGACGGTGGAGGTAAGACGCCGGAGCCGAAGCCGGCAGACAGAGGGGCCGCACCCTGAGGCCCTAACTGGGATCTGATGTGGCTCCTCAGAAGTTCTGCTTAATGTTTGTCTTCCCAGAAAGAAACAGCGCCACCTTGTGGATTAGAGCAAAGCTAACTTTAGCAGAAGCTGATTGAATCCGTACCTCAGCACTGAGGAACCCCTGGGTGCAGCCAGTGACTCATGGCTGATTCAGGTGGGAGCTCACTCCTGGTTCTTCTCTCTGGTCTCCTGTAGATGGCGATCTCGTGCCTGTCCTCTGTTTTATCACTGGACTTCAAGGCCAGTGAACTGGAAGTGGGCGTGGTTAGTAAAGACAACCCAAAATTCAGGTAGGAGGAGAGTGAGTGAGCATTTACTGTAGTGGATAAACAGTGACTTTAAATACACCTCTCTCACTCTTACTCTCTCACTCTCTCACTTTTACTCTCTCTCACTCTTACTCTCTCATTCTTACTCTCTCTCTCACTCTTACTCTCTCACTCTCTCTCTCTCTCTCTCTTTCTCTCTCTCACTCTTACTCTCTCATTCTTACTCTCTCTCACTCTCCCTCTCTCTCTCTCTCTCTCTCTCTCACTTTTACTCTCTCTCACTCTCACTCTCTCTCTCTTTTTTATCTCCCTCTCACTCTTACTCTCTCTCTCTCTTTTATCACTTTCTTTCTTTCTCTCTCTCTCTCTCTTATCTCTCTCACTCTCTCTCTCACTCTCTCTCTCTCTCTGTTATCTCTCTTATCACTCTTTCTCTCTCTCTTTCTTATCACTCTCTCACTCTCTCTCTCTCTCTCTCTCTCTCGTCACTCTCTCACTCTCTCTCTCTCTCTCTTAGAACTCTAAGTGAGCAGGAGGTCGAGGTTCACCTGGTGGCGATAGCTGAGAGGGAGTAAACAGATGTGTTTGGGACCGCTGACCATTTGGACACACCCCCATCATCATAAGCCACACAACACCCCCCCCCCCCACCCACCCACAGTGGAGTGGTCTCCTGGTTTTCACCCCGCTGTTTAAACTGAGCTCTCTTTGGTTTTCTGGAATTTTATACAGAGACTGACGCCCGTAAATAAAACTCATCTCAGCTCCTTCTGCCTCTCAGCTCTCCTTCTGCCTCAGCTCTGCCCCCCCCCCAGTGGGGTCACCACACCTCAAAGATTTTGTAAAAACATTTTTTTACTAATTTTAGGTTACACATTTTAGGGAAACATTTTTATTTTAACATGACAAATAAAAAATCATTCATTGAAAAAAAATTAAAATACATTTTTTTTATTTCACTACAAATGAAAAATATAAAATATATATATATATTTTTACAAAAAATTTAGGAAATAAAAATAGTTTTATTTTGACCAGAGTCAAACATTAATGGAAAATAAGTTATTTTATATTTTATTATATTTTACCTCAAGTCAAAAATATTAGAAAAAACAATAAAAAACAAAAAATGAGTATTTCACCACACACACAACATACAAATCTTGCACTTCTTGGCTCTGACCACTGGATGTCGCCATATCCACGTAGGTTTGAGAATCTGAGGAACCTCCCCTGCCCACACTGACCTGCCTGGGTCAGAACAGGGCCAGGCTCAGTAGAGGGCCTCTCAGGCTTCTATCAAACCTGAGCTGGGGTGCTTGTGTTTGGGCTGACCTGCAGCCGGACCTGCTTTAGCTTCCCTCATAATAACCCAAAACCCCAGTAGAACCGGACTCAGCCTCTTTCTTACAGTGGTCCAACTGAAGCCTCATCAAGGCCACGTAATGACGTCATACCTGGTCCAGATGTCCTTGTGCTTACTGCTGCACTTTACTGTCTACGTAAATGTGACGAAATCCTGACCAGACCGACCTGCTGACCGTTCCTGACCGATGGCAGAGCTGGATCAGGGCAGGCTTCAGCTGCTCAGCACACACTCCTAAATTAGCTGTGTAGTTAATCAGCACCCATTCCCATTCCACCAGGACCCCCCCCCCCTTTTATTTTTTAAATGTGTTTATTTGTATGTAATTATTTGTTATTATTATTATTATTATTATTATTATTATTATATAAAAATAATAACAAATATTATTTTAATTATTATTATAATTATTAAGGTACATTACTTCAGCACAGGAACTGGTGGATATATATATTATATATATATATATATATATATATATATATTTTTTTTTTTTTCAAAATAGTAAATCAGAATTTAGAAAAAGGAATAGTAATTAGTAAATAAAATAAGCAAATAAATCAGAAAATAAATCATGCCAACATAATAATTCACAATTTTATAAGCAGACAATTTCAGAACATTCAGAAATTTGTTTTAGAAATAATTCGGAAAAGAAAAAGATAGAAATATAGAAAACAATATTTTGATATAATGAATAACAAAAAAATCTGAAATCTGATTTTTAAAAACACGAATTTGCTTTTTGAGAAAATATGTTTGTTATTTTTTGAACATTAATAATATGTAAAGAGTTATGAGGAAACAAGATGAACGTAAAACAATATATATATATATATATAATAAAAAAAATGTTATATATTATTAAAATGAGTAAAACTTGAGAAATGTCTTTATTGTATATTATTTCAGCTCCAGTAAAGACTTCAGAAAATACCTTTTTGTGAAAAGACATAAAATTACAAACTTATTAAATTTGTCCTAATGATTAAAGTACTCAGCTCAGTGTTTGAGTTCACCTTCTCCAAGGTCTGTGTTTTCAATTGTGTGTGTGTGTGTGTGTGTTTGTGTGTGTGTGTGTGTGTTTGTGTGTGTGTGTGTGTGTGTGTTCACGCTGGGCCGCAGGATTACAGCCAATCTGTCTGCTGCCCTGCAAACTGCTGACCAACAGTCCACCAGATTAACACAGAGAGAGAGAGAGAGAGAGAGAGAGAGAGAGAGAGGGGAGAAAATATATAATTAATATATAATTAAATAAAACGCTAATTGTAAATTAATTAAAGAAATTAAAAATGATCATTTCATTCTGTAACGTAGCTTTTATCTTCCTAGATAGTTGGATTGTTCTAGATTTTTTGCTAGATTTTAGTGTTTCAGAACAGTGTTTTAGTGTGTGGTTATTTTTCAGAACAGTGATTTTAGTGTGTGGTTATTTTTCAGAACAGTGTTTTAGTGTGTGGTTATTTTTCAGGACAGTGATTTTAGTGTGTGGTTATTTTTCAGTGTTCAGTGATTTTAGTGTGTGGTTATTTTTCAGAACAGTGATTTTAGTGTGTGGTTATTTTTCAGGACAGTGATTTTAGTGTGTGGTTATTTTTCAGAACAGTGATTTTAGTGTGTGGTTATTTTTCAGAACAGTGATTTTAGTGTGTGGTTATTTTTCAGAACAGTGTTTTAGTGTGTGGTTATTTTTCAGAACAATGTTTTAGTGTGTGGTTATTTTTCAGTGTTCAGTGATTTTAGTGTGTGGTTATTTTTCAGAACAGTGATTTTAGTGTGTGGTTATTTTTCAGAACAGTGATTTTAGTGTGTGGTTATTTTTCAGAACAGTGATTTTAGTGTGTGGTTATTTTTCAGAACAGTGTTTTAGTGTGTGGTTATTTTTCAGTGTTCAGTGATTTTAGTGTGTGGTTATTTTTCAGTGTTCAGTGATTTTAGTGTGTGGTTATTTTTCAGAACAGTGATTTTAGTGTGTGGTTATTTTTCAGAACAGTGATTTTAGTGTGTGGTTATTTTTCAGAACAGTGTTTTAGTGTGTGGTTATTTTTCAGTGTTCAGTGATTTTAGTGTGTGGTTATTTTTCAGTGTTCAGTGATTTTAGTGTGTGGTTATTTTTCAGAACAGTGATTTTAGTGTGTGGTTATTTTTCAGAACAGTGATTTTAGTGTGTGGTTATTTTTCAGAACAGTGATTTTAGTGTGTGGTTATTTTTCAGGACTGATTTTAGTGTGTGGTTATTTTTCAGAACAGTGTTTTAGTGTGTGGTTATTTTTCAGTGTTCAGTGATTTTAGTGTGTGGTTATTTTTCAGAACAGTGTTTTAGTGTGTGGTTATTTTTCAGTGTTCAGTGTTTTAGTGTGTGGTTATTTTTCAGTGTTCAGTGATTTTAGTGTGTGGTTATTTTTCAGAACAGTGATTTTAGTGTGTGGTTATTTTTCAGAACAGTGATTTTAGTTTGTGGTTATTTTCAGAACAGTGTTTTAGTGTGTGGTTATTTTTCAGAACAGTGTTTTAGTGTGTGGTTATTTTTCAGAACAATGTTTTAGTGTGTGGTTATTTTTCAGTGTTCAGTGATTTTAGTGTGTGGTTATTTTTCAGAACAGTGTTTTAGTGTGTGGTTATTTTTCAGTGTTCAGTGATTTTAGTGTGTGGTTATTTTTCAGAACAGTGATTTTAGTGTGTGGTTATTTTTCAGAACAGTGTTTTAGTGTGTGGTAATTTTTCAGTGTTCAGTGATTTTAGTGTGTGGTTATTTTTCAGAACAGTGATTTTAGTGTGTGGTTATTTTCAGAACAGTGTTTTAGTGTGTGGTTATTTTTCAGAACAGTGATTTTAGTGTGTGGTTATTTTTCAGAACAGTGTTTTAGTGTGTGGTTATTTTTCAGTGTTCAGTGATTTTAGTGTGTGGTTATTTTTCAGTGTTCAGTGATTTTAGTGTGTGGTTATTTTTCAGAACAGTGTTTTAGTGTGTGGTTATTTTTCAGAACAGTGTTTTAGTGTGTGGTTATTTTTCAGTGTTCAGTGATTTTAGTGTGTGGTTATTTTCAGAACAGTGATTTTAGTGTGTGGTTATTTTTCAGAACAGTGATTTTAGTGTGTGGTTATTTTTCAGAACAGTGTTTTAGTGTGTGGTTATTTTTCAGTGTTCAGTGATTTTAGTGTGTGGTTATTTTTCAGAACAGTGATTTTAGTTTGTGGTTATTTTCAGAACAGTGTTTTAGTGTGTGGTTATTTTTCAGAACAGTGATTTTAGTGTGTGGTTATTTTTCAGAACAGTGTTTTAGTGTGTGGTTATTTTTCAGTGTTCAGTGATTTTAGTGTGTGGTTATTTTTCAGTGTTCAGTGATTTTAGTGTGTGGTTATTTTTCAGAACAGTGATTTTAGTGTGTGGTTATTTTTCAGAACAGTGATTTTAGTGTGTGGTTATTTTTCAGAACAGTGTTTTAGTGTGTGGTTATTTTTCAGTGTTCAGTGATTTTAGTGTGTGGTTATTTTTCAGAACAGTGATTTTAGTGTGTGGTTATTTTCAGAACAGTGTTTTAGTGTGTGGTTATTTTTCAGAACAGTGATTTTAGTGTGTGGTTATTTTTCAGAACAATGTTTTAGTGTGTGGTTATTTTTCAGAACAATGTTTTAGTGTGTGGTTATTTTTCAGTGTTCAGTGATTTTAGTGTGTGGTTATTTTTCAGAACAGTGATTTTAGTGTGTGGTTATTTTTCAGAACAGTGATTTTAGTGTGTGGTTATTTTTCAGAACAGTGTTTTAGTGTGTGGTTATTTTTCAGGACAGTGATTTTAGTGTGTGGTTATTTTTCAGTGTTCAGTGATTTTAGTGTGTGGTTATTTTCAGAACAGTGATTTTAGTGTGTAGTTATTTTTCAGAACAGTGT